>NW_012267519.1:601958-619568 GCF_000151885.1 Dipodomys ordii
ATCAGAACACATACTGCTTTGTAATGGCTAATCTCTATCCTCGTGTTCACCTTAACTACATTTCCGGCAGTGATCAGGCTGGTGCTCTTTCTCTTATATCATGGAAGGTTTATGGGAGACCAGGAAGTAGAAGCCATCTAAAACCAGTGTTTCTTCCACCCATTATGAAAATTTCAATTTGTGGGGGAAGCCAGGCACTGGTAGCTAAACCTGTAATCCTACCTACACAGAAGGCTAAGATCCAACGATCACGGTTCAAAGTCAGTCCAGGCAGGAAAGTCTGCGACTCTTATCTTCAATTAATCACCAAAAATTAAAAATAAAAAGCTAGAAGCGGAGCTGTGGCTCAAGTGGTAGAGCACTAACCTTGAGCAAAAAAGCTCAAGCACAGCGCCCAGGCCCTGAATTCAAGCTCCAAGACCAGCTCAAATAAAGCTGGGGTGGGGGAGAGAGGTTGCCAGGCACCGGTGGCTCATGCCTGTAATCCTAGCTACTCAGGAGGCTGAGATTTGAGGATCATAGTTCAAAGCCAGCTCAGGCAGGAAAGTCCTTGAAATTCTTATCTCCAAATAACCACCAGAAAACAGGAAGTGGCACTGTGGCTCAGTGACAAGAGTGCTAGCCTTGAGCTGAAGAGCACAGGGACAACACCCAATCCTAGAGTTCAAGCCTCACCACTGACAAAAAAGCTAGGGGGGAGGGACGAAATATTGCGCTATTTGGCTGCTTGTATGTAGTTGGTAGAGGAAGGCCTCAAAATACAGAAGTGGAGGGAGATTTCTCTTAGGCAGGAATTGGGGGAGGTCTACAAGTCCTAAAGACTTGAACACTACTCTGTGTGAACACTAGGGGTAGCTCTATGAATAGACCAGTAAAGCTGGTCATTTAGTTATGATTTACATTTTCCTTTTGGATTGAAGGATGATGACTCAGGTCAAGAAGCCTGAAGGCACTGAGCCAGCCACGGAAATGCTCATCTCAGCTCTGAGCAGTGTGAAGGGACGAGTGATGGTGAGACAGGCTTTTCCAACTACATTGGGTGGTTAAAAGTCTCACTAGTAACACTGCTTTGTCAAACAACATATATCTTTTACTATTTTAATGATTAATATTTAGCTAATTTTTAAAATTCTGTTATAATCCAACTACAAAGGCAAGTGTCTGTTTTCCTAAATATCTGCAAAGTTTTTCAGAGTTTTAAAGGATTTGTTGATCTGGTATCCTGTGATAAGATTCCTTTTGACTTTCCTTATTAATGGTTATATTTCACAATGGCATTTGTAAATGGTCAGCTAGTCTTATTTGTGCCTCCATGATGTCCTGGAATAATTTTAGGGTCTAATAAGAAAACTTGGTGCTTGTGTTTGTATTTACATTGTGTCCTGATTACAGTGAAATTGCAGGGTCATGAGAATTCCATATACCTCTGAAAGAGGGCACTTTGGTATCATTTCTTTGTAGACACACTTAGCAGCATCTGTGAGAGAGTAAAGTAGGGCTTGTCAGCTGTTGTTCTCTCTGATCTGCACTCAGAGAATCTCAAGCATGTGTGCAAGTTTTGTAACTCACCATGGCTACACTGTGAAAATATCCCAAAGCCACATAACAAGACGGGTTTCAGAAACACAACTCAGAATAAAACATGTCGAGAATTGATAAATAGATGTTTTACATACAACAGAGCTAAAATATGTGAAACATACTACGTGTTTTGTTTAGGGATGTATCCATAACTACACAGGAAATTCTCAGTAGAGCTTCCCTATGAGGGGAGAGGTAATCAAACAGTAGTTTTACCTCTAACTGTGGTTATATTCATACATTTGCCCATTATGAACAACGGCTTTTGAAAAGTCAGAAATTTAATGTATTCTACTTGAGTGAAGTTCTAATATGTTTGGCTCTGATTAACAAGGAATCCATTGCTTGCTTAGATATGTGAAAATGTACTAAAATATAAACTTATAAACTTTGGCCCCATTGTATACTGGTAGAAGCTTTTTTTTTTTTGGTTGTGGGGCTTGAACTCTGGGCCTGAGCACTGTCCCTCAGCTCTTCAACTCAAGGCTAGCACTAGCTCTACCACTTGAGCTACAGCACCACTTCTGGTTTTCTGGTGGTTTATTGGAGATAAGAGTTTCACGGACTTTCCTGCCCGGGCTGACTTTGAACCGTGATCCTCAGATCTTACGTAAGAATTCTATATGGATTTGAGTCAACTGAAGGGCATTGATTTTCAGGTGTTTAATCCTAAGTGCAGTGACTGGCATCTATTCCTTCTTTAGTTTACAGGCCTGTAGGTCAGAAGTCTGCCAGGGCATGACCTCATTCTCTGCTTAGGGTCTCACAAGGATGGAGTCAAGACATCAGCATTGGCTCAGTGAGTTGTCATCTGAAGGTTTTAGGTAAAAATCTAGTTCCAATACCATTCTTGTTGCCATAGAAATCATTCTCCAATGACTGTTGGACCGAAGTCTCCATTCCTTTGATGGCCATCCAGGAGTGCTCTCAGTGCCTACGGACAATCCAGTTCTCTGCCATGTTCCCCAGCCTCCACATCTCCCATCCAGCAATGCTGATATTAAATGTTTCATGCACTTTAAATCTCTGACTTCCTCTCCTCTGAACACGGGAGAAAATTCCCTGCTTTCAAAGAGTTTAATTAGGCCAAACCCATCCAGAGAGTCTTCTTTTTGCTATATAAGAGAACATAATCAAATGATATCTCATCCTCTTCCAGGTTCTGCCTCCATCAGCAGGGAGGGGATTATACAAGGGTGAGCATCACTGGACATCATTTGTGATTCTGTCTAGAACATGGATATGCACATATTAAAATATCATCCCAACTTCAACAGTGGTGTCCAGACTTGTTTTCTTTAACTCAATGCTCAGACAACAGCTATAGGGTGTCATTGCATTAGGATGAGGTCAACACAGTAGAAGTGACTCACTGACATTCTTTTAGTGAGTGATATCTGATCTCCTGACTCCCCTTTGGTCCAACATTCATGTTGCCCTGCTCTGTCCTGTACTTTGCCCCTGGAGTAAATGGGAAACTGCTCCTCCAGTGTCAAACTAGATGATAAAATAAGATGACAAGAAAACAGAGCAGTAAAGAAAAGGTGTTGTGACTCTCCTCTTCCCCAACCCACACACGTAATTCAGTGCACTCCTTGGCCCCAGCCCAAAGTTCACACCTTCTGGGATATATCTCAGCACTTGTTGATCTCTTTCCATTGGTGCTCTAAGCGTTGATACTCGTGGTTCGGGGTCATGATGTCTGCCCCGGGAGATGGGTCAGGATGATACGTGATAAAGCCCTATGTAGCTCATGGACACTTTAGAGGTTTCCTCATTTCCCCTCAGGTGGCAGTGACAAAGGTACAGTGAGACCCATTTCACAGACAGCCAAGCTCAGTTCACAGAGACTAAGACCCTCTCCACATAAGTACCCACATGGAAACAAGCATCCACCTCTTGCTCTCACCCAGTATAACCAGCAATTTTCCATCTAAAAGATGCCTGTTTTCAGCTTCCCCTGTACAGTACCCCATGGGTACTTTCTTAACAGACTCCCCCTGTCAAGGTGAGGAAGATGGTAGTGGAGACAAAATCCTTTGGGCCATGAAACAAGAGTGTGGTCATGTGGATTGGTTGGCCCCCAAGTTTTACTGTAGAGGGAAGTTGGGAAGGTGACAACTAGAACAAGAAGAAACAGGGAGATGATTTTTGTCCTATTCCTAACTCCTCCAGGGGATGAGGGCAAAGAACAGCAGGTCCTCCAGGGGCCACCCTCTAGCTTTTTCTCTGCCCTGTCCCTTCCTCATTCCTTCTCCACATCCCTTTGTGACAGCAGGGGCCCTGAGTGGGTACAGAATGATGACACATGCCTGGCATGAGAACAGGATGAGGAAACCTAGGCTCAGGAGGTCAAGCACTGGGTACTGGCTAATCCACCAAGTACTCAGCCTCCACTTGTGTTGGGCTTGTACCACTGTGCCACAAAGCAATGACACTCACACCCATCAGATTTATGTATTTCCATGGGAAGTTAAGAGTGAAGGGACTTACTGTGAGACAAGAACATTCCAGAGTCTCTAGGTCTCCCACTTGCCGAAGGAGATCTTCTGTCATTCCAGCATCCTGCCCAGCACATGGAGAATAAAGCTTGGCTCTCACCCTTCCAGGGATCAAAGGAAGCATGCTTCTCTCATGTAAAACAGAGGGTGAAATAAGACAAAAAGAAAGCATGAAGAAGAAGAAATTGTGTAGTGGTCGTGACTTCCATAGAATAGAAATGATGAAATGTGTTCATTCTCCAGCCCCAGGGGCCACTCACCTCACCACACAAACATGGCATGGACTCACTGTAAAAAGAATAATATACAGTGTTTTCCTTAGTTTCTCCATGAGCCTTCTTGGGAAATGGAGGTTATTTACCATACACTGTCTTTTTTTTTTTTTTTGTCAGTCGTGGGGCTTGAAATCTGGGCCTGAGCACTGTCCCTCAGTGCTTCAACTCAAGGTGAGTGCTCTACCACTTGAGCTACAGTTCCACTTCTGGTGGTTTACTGGAGATAAGAGTCTCACGGAGTTTCCTGCCCAGGTTGGCTTTGAACTGTGATCCTCAGATCTCAGCCTCCAGAGTAGCTAGGATTACAGGCGTGAGCCACCAGCGCCCGGCACCATACACTGTCTTAACAGTGAACATTAATGTCAGCAGTGATGTCATGCATGTATCACATGTTCTCAGATATGGTGGGATAAGAAGGGTACTTGCACCCTGTAACATTCTTTCCCTAAACCTATAACAAAGTAACAGGCTAATACTAAGAAAGAAAATCAACTAAGCTTGTGTTCCTCATGACTGTCCAGGCCATGAAAGCATTGCAGCAATTCCTCAAAAGGTTAATTGTGGAGCACCTGCATGACCAGCAATTCCACCCCTAGGACCCACTCAAAGAGAGATGAAAACATCTCTCTACATAAACTCAAAAGTTCATGCTGAGCATTGATGGCTCCTGTCTGTAACCCAAGCTACTCAGGAGGCTGAGACCTGAGAAGCACAGTTTGAAGCCAGTCCAGGCCGAAAGTTGGTGAGACTCCATCTCTAATTAAAATCCCAAACTAGAGACATGGCTCAAGTAAGCAAGAAAGCCAGCTAAGTGTGAGGAGAGTTCAAGTGCTAGTACCAGCACACACACAAAAATGTAAAATGTGTGTGGTTAAGTGTATAGTCTATCTTATAAGAGTCTATATTCAGGAATGTGAAGGCTGCTGGGCAGGAAGATCTGTTTATAAAGTCTGCTAGCTTCAGAATTTTCTTCCTTCATTTCTGGGATTGAGTTTAGGAAGAGAGGCTAATGGAATACAGGACAATGAAGGAACAGAAGGGAACAGGAGTGAGGTAGGATATATTAGGGAACAGGAGGGAAAAAGCCAGAAACTACGAAAAAGAAACTCAAAACACTCTTATCAATAAATAGCTTGATAAGGAGCATAAAGGCCTTTGTGCTCATACACCCTCACTGAGATGTAGCACACAGTAGAAAAAATCTCCAATCTTGCCCAAATGATTATTAAACCCTGGGAACTGTACATATCTTGAAGAAAGATACATATATTGGAGAAAATATTTAGGAAAATGATTCTTTTGATCACAGAAATGCTTGCAAAAGAAACAGTCTTACCTTAAGTAAGGAACAAATATTTTCTGTAGGGGGTCAGTACTGGGGTTGTACTCACAGTCTCCCTCAAAATTGCTAGGCATCACTTGAGCCATGATAGCCCAGCTCTTTATCCTCTATTATTTTTCAAATAGGGCTTTGCATCTATGTTCCAGTCAGCCTAGACTTGTGATGTTATTTATGTTTTTTGAATAGCTTAGATAATAGAGTCACATATCACTACATCGAGCTTTTAATTGACTGAGATGCCTTCACAAAAGGTTTCTGCCCAGGCTTCCCTTGAATTGAAATTCTCCTGATATCCACTTCCTCAATAGCTAGGAGTAGGTGTTGTGAGCCACTGGCCTGGCCTAGCAATACCTGTCTTGTGAGCTCCATCTGGTGAACACCATCCTTTTCAAAGGATGTTCAAGGAAAATGCACATTTATGTCACCATGACCCAAATTTAGTAAGCCGATCAAATTTACTATCTCTGGGCCAATTGACAATGTCAAGACACTAAAACAGAAATGATTACTATATACCAAAGGCTCAAAATGAAACATAGCACTGTCTCAAAAAGTTTGAGCAGGTCCTGAGTTCAAAGTCTAGTATTGGCATGCCTGTGTGTCGCACACACACACACACACACACACACACACACACACACACACACACACACAGACACACACACACACACAAACATCATATTCTAGCAACACCACAGTTCTCTCCACTCAAATAGGACATGTTCATCTCACCTTGTAGGCATTCACAGAGTGCTTCCCTCAAAGCCTGTAGTAGGGAATATCAGGGCATTCTAAATTACAACAGGTTATGAAAACTGATTATGTCACTTCCATAAAAAATAAATTCTGATGGAAACAATGAGAGGTAGTTTGTAGCCAGTCAGATTAGCATTTGATGACATTATATCCAGTATGTGGAGAACACATGCTTTCATATTGTTAGTAATATGCATTTATAATAATATTCAAAATATTCAGAATGCACTGTGTTAATTAAAACAATGTAGATTTAAATTTTTTTAAATATTTTTAGAAAGTTACTGTAAAGAAATGTTCACAAGTATACTTACATATATATAGGCAAAGGTACTAAATTAGCTTGTAAGTTAAAAATGATAGAGTAAGGAATTTTTATCATAACCACTTGATGTAAAATTAAAAACAGCTAAAATTATGCTATAAAAAGTTAAAGTGTTAACACAAAATGTATTTACATGCAAATATGTCCATAATAAAGACAAAGGCATGTGACAAAGAACACAAGTGTCCTGGATTCAATATTTTTGTCCATTTATGCCTCTAGCTATTTAGTAAGACTTTCAGTATAAAATAAATCTGCATTGTATTGCTCCAGTGTAGAGCTTTATCTTCATGATAGTAATGGGCTACACTTTCTGTCTGGAGGCCTTCAGTATCCATATACACTGGAAATGTTCTCTTGATCCACCCAGATTTCCAGAAAGCTCTGTAGGGTGGGCTTGCCACAGCCCCTCCCTTCTACCTTCTGGCGCAGCTGTATTCAAACTGCAGTTCAGGCTTCTGTCACCAGGTGGCAGGAGCTTACCAATATCAAACGTCTCTACAAAGAAGCTCTTAGAAGAAGCAGAAAAATATGATACTGCCCTTAAAACTAGCTTTCATAAAATGATTCTAATTTGTTTTGATTGTGCTTGGGCTTAAAGTCAAGGTCTTATGATTGCTACGTGGGTATTCTACCACTCGAGTCATTCTGCTAGCCTCTTTTTGTGTTGGTTATATTCAAGGTAAGCTTTTATGCTCAGGCCAGCCTGGACAAGTTTCCTCATAATTTGTGCTTCCCCACAACAATGACGATAGATATGCGCCATTACTTGAAGCTATTGGTCAAGGTGTAGTGTCGAAAACTTTTTTGCCCAGGCTAAACTTAAACTGTAATCCTTCTTCTCTACCTCTCAATTAACTAGGATTACAGGTTGAGCCACTGACCAGCTCAGCATTATTCTAATCCTTTTGAAAAAGCACTGGTACAAAAGAATACTGTAAGCCAGGTACCAGTGGTTTATGCATGTAATCCTAGCTATTCAGGAGGCTGAGATCCGAGGATTTAAAAGCCAGCCTAATAGGAAAGCTCATGAGACTCTTATCTCCAATTAACTACCAAAAAGCCAGAAGTAGAGAAGTAGCTCGAGTGTTCACACAACACTAGCCTTGAGCAAAAAAAGCTCAGAAACATTGCTCAGGCCCTGAGACTGGCGCACACACACACACACACACACACACACACACACACAAATAGAATACTGTACAGTCATATGCCAATTAAACACTAGGTAGTTCTGCACCTTGGCATTCACCAGCAGACACAGAAGACTATGGAAGGTGACTAACAGAGAGAATGGGACACCTAAACAGGGTCTAGGCATCTGTATTATATTGTGCTGGAGTGGGGTGATCCAGTGAGATGGGAGAAGATCTGAGATGGGAAGGGTTGGGAAGGGGAAACAAAGGAGGAGGCAACAATGCTTGATAAGAAATGTACTCATTATCTTGCCCATGTAATTGTAACCCCTCTGTACGGTATTTTCACAATAAAAAAAATTAAAAGTAAAGTGAAAATGAGTATCATTGGGTGGCCAGAGTAAAGACTGTAATTTTGAGTGTCTCAGGCCAGAGGACTGAGGAAAGGAATATTGTAGTTTGGGAGTCTGACTTGAAGATAGCAGCCAGAATGTTCTGAACTGTGGGATTCAGCTGGAACAGCTAGATTTTCTTTATTTTTTCCCCTGCATCTATCATTATCTGGGATATCTAAGATTGGGTCTAGCCCTCCCCTGCCACCTGACATAAAAGTGTAGCTGTGAGTGCAAGTCTGTAAGGAGAGTGAGGGATGGACTCTGCTCAAGCTTGCCACTTACCTAGAAGAGACTGTGAGCCTGACCTTACTCATCTGTGAAATAGGACTGACCATGCCATTCTTTCAGAGTTGACCTAAGGGTAACTTATGAAACATGTTCCAGTATCCATAGCGTGGAGTGAAATTTCAATGGCCCTTGAAGTGTTGGGACACGTAAGTATGAGCTGGCTAAGTGTCAGAACTCAGTCAGGCTTTGTAAAAAATCATTTCTTATTGTTTCTCCTAATGAGAACATAGGCAACTAACGAAGCAAATAGAACTCTCTGATATGCTTTGAGTTCAAAGTCTTAAGAGACAAAATGTTCTTTCCATTCTTGGGCTTTTCATAATCTGCTAAGAGCTGTTCATGTGTCCAAGCTAACCCAAAGGCATGTCCCTAAGTTGGGAAGTCAAGGCTTGATCGGGGGAGGTCAGTGATAGATCATACCAGGAAAGTGGGGCTCAATGGTTGCTCCTGGAATGCTTGGCATGCTAACATATTTACAGGAAAACTCTAGACCTGTCCTCAGTCGCCAGTACCATGTTTTCAGAACCTACATTATCTAGCCATATCACACCAGGATTTCATTAATCTTCTACCTCCTTGGAAAAAAAATATCCAAGAGTTATTGGCATTTTTGACACACATTAGCCTATTCTTTCATTTTCCAATAACTATTTATTGAGCTTTAAAACCAACAATGTCCCATTAGAGGTATCTCATTAATGCTATAATGAAACAAAAATTAGTTTCATGTTAACATATAAACTTGCACATGTTTCAAAAAAAATCACAGATCTTCAAAAATCCCCCCTGGAAACCTCTTTACACAGGATTCATGCATTTGCATTCCTCTCTCCTTCAAATTCAAAGTTCAAAAAAGAAGTTTTCTATATTCACTGTTAATGTTTTTTCTCTTTCCATCCTTATACAAGTGCACTTGGCTGCTATTCCCAGGACTGCACTGATCATGTTCTCACCAAGGTCATAAACCACTTTTCATCATTAGTATGGCTGTTTAAATAAATATACTAACATGTTGAGTATTATTTTTAATGATGTCTTAAACACACTTGTACAGATGGTTTCTCTCCCTTAACAATATATCGTTGACAACTCCCAAGGCTCCAGAGCACACTGTCCTGGTACAAATGCAAGCTGTCCCATCCTTAACTGTGTAGTCCTGGTCACAGTGATTATCCTTCTCTAATTTTTCACCTACAATAAGGATTTACAAAAACTCCATTTTCTAAGAATAACTTAGTACATTTAAAAGATACCATACATACACTGAGGCTTGTGCCTCATGACTATAATCCTAGCAACTAAATAGGCTGAGATCTGAGAACTGCAGTTCAAAACCAGCTATGGCTGCAAAATCTTATCTCCAATTAACCACAAATAAGCCATATATGGAGCTGTGGATCAGGTGGTAGAATACTAGCCTTGAGCAAAAATCTGAGGAACAGCACCCAGGCCCTGAGTTCAAGTCTCAAGACTGGCATACAGAAACAAAAAAGATATGGTACATAAACTTGTGCCAATACACTTCACTGTCCTACTGTCTTACTATGTGGTATTGAACAACATCCTTATTCTGTCCTTCAGCGTGGAGAACATCTGTCCCCTGGACCATTTAAGGCCCCAAAAATCATTCAGGACAGGAGAGGCACATATGCTTCTTATGTACTTCTCTGTGGCTGCCCATGGACTTTTGCTAGTATTGATCATTTTCTATGGCTTGACAATGATGTTATAAATATCCAAATGGCCCTTGAAGGGCCATTTGCTCCTAAGTTAGCCAAAGTATCTACTTTGTAAGGATGTTGTGAATATAAACAGGTTAAAACATTTTAAAGCATTTCTGAAATAGGAAATTTTAGCCAATATTTAAGCCAGGCAGATGGCATATGGCTGCAATCTCAGGTTCAAAAGAAGCTGAAGCAGGGAACATCACAGATTCAAGGCCAGCCTGGGAAACCTAGAAAATCCTTGTCTCAAAATTTTAAAAAGGTTGGTGATTGCCAACATGATAGAGGACTTTCCATTCTGCACATGTTTTACATATGAATGGGTATGGGTATTCCTTTCCTTACAGCCATGATAAACCAGGGATGTTTATTTATAAGCAGGGACATTTGGGATATACTGCTAATGCTGCATTAACAAAGTACCATAAGTTCACGATAGAAAGCAACAGAAATGTATTCTCTCACAGTTCTGGAGACTGGAAATCCCAAATCAACGTATCCATAGGTCTCGCTCCCTCTGAAGGCTAAGAAGAGAGTGTCCCTTTGGCGGTTCCAGCTTCTGATAGTTCCAGCTTGCCTTGGTTTGTGGTAGCACGTGTCAAATTCTCCTGTTATTTCTGTTACAAGGACAACAGTTGGTGGATTTAGGAATGATGTCATCTTAAAATCCTAAATTAGATGTGCATTTTTAAATAAGGCTATAGTTTTTGGTACATATCTCATTACCGGATATAATTTAACCCACTATAGTGATAAAAGTAGATGGAAAACTAAAATGCAATCCTACACTTGCTACAGAAATATAAAAATTCACGAATACATGAGTACATGATCACATACTTTAGAAAATTTGAAGAACAATATAATAAAATGAAAACATTAGCAGTACTTTCATTGAGTGTTATATTTGGGAAATTGCATTGTGCCCATCCTGGAACTCGAACTCAGGGCCTTGGCACTGTTTCTAAGATTTTTTCCCCTCAAAAATAGCACTCTCATTTGAGCCACAGCTCCACTTCTGGCTTTTTGGTAGTTAATTGGAAATAAAAGTCTCACAGACTTTACTGCCAGGGATGGCTTTGAATCATGATCCTCACATCTCAGCCTCCTGAGTAGCTAGGATTACAGGTGTGAGTCACCAGGGCCTGGCTATGTTTGGGGAATTTTATGTTACTACTTAATTTTTATATTTTGATTCATAATAAGTACCAATTCTCTTGTACTTAAACAAAAAACTTAAGACCACAGGTCAACATAAGCATTTCCTGCCATACTTACCAAAAAGCTGCTCACTTCAGAATAGGAACATCCTTGAACACAGAAAAAAGAAACAACAGCCAGGCATAGATTGTTCACACCTGTAATCCTAGATACTCAGGAGGCTGGGACCTGAGGATTGTGGTTTGAAGCCAACCTGGGCAGGAAAGTTCATGACATTCTTATCTCCAATAAACTACTAAAAAATGCCAGAAGTGAAGCTGTGGCTCAAGTGGTAGGGAGGTAGCCTTGAACAAAGAAGCTCAAGGATAGCACCCAGGGCCTGAGTTCCAGCCCCAGGACCTATACAAAAAAAAAGGTGTTGGGCATATACCAAGCATCTTATACCATGCATCTTATATACACTGTGGACATTTTCTCAAGTTTAAAACCACAGTCATTAAAAAAAATACTTTACATCTCTGCCTAGTCAACTAGAAGAAAAAAGAAAAACAGATTATGTCAGTATCATTTATCTATGCCTTGATGAACATTAAAGCAAGTCTTATTTTGAAGAGGCACCTGCTGCTCTCCTGTATTTACCTGAAAGTCCATGACCTGTGTTCAAACTTCAGCCCCAACTACTTGCTCACCCTGTCCTCACAGTGCCACACTTCCCTTGGTTTTTTAATTTTTTTTTTATTTTTAGCTGATCATGGGGCTTGAACTCAGGGACTGGGAGCTGTCCTTGCACCACTTGGCTCAAGGTTATCGCTCTACCACTTGAACCCTAGCTCCACTTCCAGGTTTTTTGGTGCTTAATTAGAGATAAGAGTCTCGCAGACTTTCTTGCCCAGGTTGGCTTTGAACCATAATCCTCAGATCTCAGCCTCCTGAGTAGCTAGGATTGCAGGCATGAGCCACAAGCACGGGCCCTTTGATTGTTAGTTCTTGCTTACAGATTGTGAAGAGGATTGGCACTAGTGACAGTATCCCATAGTATCCTTCAGTGAAGAAATCAGCAACACATGCTAACCATCTGAATCAAGGTTTTCATTTGACCATTAAGGGTCCTAAAGGACCTTTTTACTGTTATGGGAATTTATTTTGATGGCCATCCACTCATATTATGCTTGTCACTTAAAAAACATTTACCAAAGAGAATAAGTCATAGGCTATTTGACTCTGGATTTTAATTTTTGCATTAGCTTCTGAAGAGGGTTTGAGTTTATATTCAAAAAAGTTCGTGGGGCTGGGAAGGTGGCTCAGTGGTAGAGCGCTTGCCTTGCAATGCATGAGGCCCTGGGTTCGATTCCCCAGCACCACATAAGCAAAAAGGAAAAAGCCGGAAGTGGCGCTGTGGCTCAAGTGGTAGAGTGCTAGCCTTGAGCTGAAGAGCTGAAGGACAGCACCCAGGCCCAGAGTTCAGGCCCCACAACCAGACCCAAAAAAAAAAAAAAGTTCATTGTCCTGGGGCTTGAACTCTGAGTCCTGGAGCTTTTTTTGTGCTCAAGGCTAGCACTCTATCTAGTGAGCCACAGTTCCACTTCTGGCTCCACTTCTGGCTTGTTTGGTGGTTAATTGGAGATTAGAGTATCTTGGACTTTCCTGCTCAGCTTGGCTTCCAACTATGATCTTCAGATCTCAGCTTCTTGATTAGCTAAGATTACAGGTGTGAGCCACAGGCACTTAGTTGGAAGACAAACTTTTTTGAATATATATTTAAATTTTTATCATGTTTATTCAAAGCAACAGAATTTTAAAGGTTTTTAGTGCTTTTTTGCCTTCAGTGTATTTTCTGGGGTTTTTTGGTTGGTCATGAGAGTTGAACTCAGGGCCTGGGTGCTGTCCCTGAGCTCTCTTGCTCAAGGCTAGTGCTATACCACTTTGAGCCACAGTGCCACTTCTGTCTTTTGAGTGATTAAGAGTCTCACAGGGACTTTTCTGCCTGGGTTAGCTTTGAACCATGATCCTCATATCTCAGCCTCCTGAGCAGCTAGGATTTTAGGCGTGAGCCACCGGCACCAAGCTGTATTTTCTGTTTATATTTACAACAAAAATGTCTTGGTATAGGATATGAAAAGTTCAAAGGTAAATAACTATCCTCAGCCTTTCCTACAGAAATATAGCACAACAACAGAATGAGAAAAGCCCTAAGCTAAGAAAATATAAAAGTTGGTCTTGGAACTAACACATACGTGAATTTACATGACAACAGCAGTTGGTCAGATGCAGGAAAATTACCACACACCAGAAGAGCAGGAACATCTCTCAAATGAACCTCACATTTACCAGTCAACTATCTCCACTTCCTGGATTTCAGGGAAGTTCATGAGACCAAAAGAGATTCACAGCATACTTTCCCATAAACTCTCCCAAATAAAAGCCCCCTGAACTGGCAGGAAGTTTCTTTTTACCTTTTATTTAGCCCAATATTGACTGCCACTGGTGAGGGAGGGTGAGGGACTGTGTGAAATTACCAGGCTTCCAGCTGAAGAATTTGGGGGTAAAAGCTGAATCTCAATTTTATTGGCCCAGGGCCCCAAGAGTGGTGACATGAAAAATGAAATAACCTTGCAGCAATAGAGGAAGGGAAAACACACACAAGCCCAGCACTTGTCATGGAAAACCAAGTCAAGTTCTAGATGGGCTGCATCCCTAAACCAACCGAAGGATTTGGGTAGTAATCTAGTTAAATGCAAATCAACTACTGGAAAAACACTGTCTCCTTTCACTCTAAAATGGATGCTTTAGATGAGGTTCCAGGTGTTGAGGCACAGCAGTGTAATAAGTAACAATATGAATGAAAGATGGGAAATCAAGCTAAGAAGAATGGGAAGATGTACATCGTTTTAGGGTCATTTCTAACTGGCAAGCTCTTAAGATCTTGAAGCATTAGATTTTAAAAAGTGATTGAAAGTATGTATATGCCCCTAGAGCCAATAAATGATAGAAATGAGCATCCCTAGTTTAGTAAGTGTAAAAGGTTACACATGACAAGGAGACATACATTGTAAGTCCCATTGTTGACAAGTAAATGTACATTTATTTTCCTTATGTTTCTTCCTTCCTGCTTTTCCATGAAGTAGTAGGGACTCTACTGTCCAACCATGTAATGAAATAATATACCATTTCACTTAAGAAGAAACTATAAAAATGGCTCACGTCTGTAATCTTAAGTAGTCAGGAGGCTGAGATTTGAGACTTGTGGTTCAAAGCCAGCCCAGTAGGAGGGCTGGAGGCATAGCTCAAGTAATTTAGCAAGATGAGCAAGCATAAGGTCCTGAGTTCAAACCCCAGTACTGCCAAAAAGAGAGTGTTTATAGTGAAACCATGGAGCAAACCCCAGAAAATATTAATATGGAATGGGTCTCTGGTGAGATCAGCATACCTGAGAGGCCTAGAGGTGGCTAGGAGCAAAAAATAAAATTAGAAGTTATTGCTATCCGTCACACAGTAAAACCTTCATGGTCCCCAGAGGACGCTCCTCAGAGGAATCCAGCATCTCATGCCACTAACCATGAGCCATTATCACAAGGAAATTCCAGAGCAGAAGACACAGATACATACCCTATCTTCCCCATAAGTAATGGCTACTGTTGAGCTGCAATGTGCTGCATTGAGAAAGAAGCCAAGCATTCGCAGATCTACAGCTATAGCTATTCTGTGAGTGTCCACACTCCAGACCCATGTCTCAGGGCTACATTGTGCCCTTCCATACATAATCAGGCACCAGAGCCCTTCCCATAATGAGCTAGTCCTCATCCTAGAACCCAAATCCAAGCCCTTGCTACTGATACCTGTTCTACAGGTACTCTTTTCAGCCACCACGGAGAGCTAGACCCTGCCCTAATGCTGCCACTCTAATTTTGCTCATAGCTATCTATTCATTCCTGATTTGACAAGCATCTGTATCTCTGGTACTGCTAGAAAATAAGAGTAGAGATGCTTAAACTCCAGATATGAGGTCCATTACCACCCTGGATCACAGAGATAGATCCCATCCATGAGTGCTTGTTCTTTCAGGCCTCAGTTCCCATGGATACCACTCATCAAACTCCAGAGCCACTGCCATTACAGGTGAATGTACAAGCTAGACTCAATACCAAGTGACAAGTCCAACAGCAGCAGAATATGTTTTCCTCAATTGCATGTAAAAAATGCTCCAGAGAAAATCATATCTAGGCCATAAGAAAAGTCCTAACAAATTTAGGAAGTTAGAAATCACATCACATATCTTTTCTGACCACAATGCCAAGCAAGAATAGCATTAAAAATAAAATCATAGGACAGTATCATAAATAACCAAAATACTTCAACAAAATACTAGCAAACAATTGAACAGCATTTTAAAAGGGTCATTCACAGCTGGGCATTGGTGGCTCTTGTCTGTAATTTTAGCCAGTGGGAAGCTGAGATGTGAAACTATTGGTTTGAAGCTTGGGCATAAAAAAAAGTCCAAGAGACTAACCAGCAAAAATGCTGGACTAGAGGCTTGGTTCAAGTGGTAAAGCACCAACTGTGAACAAAAAACTACTAGGCAAGAGCTGGAAGCACTGAGTTCAAGCCTTGATACTAGCATTAAAAAAATAAATGAGACTGATGTTAGTCAGTAGGCATGGTGGAAGAAAATGAGACACAAATGGTTTAATGGAAAACAGAATAGGCTCTGGAATTACATCTGGATTTGAATTCCTGTTTTCCTTGTAATATATTTGTGACACTTTGGGTAAGTTATTTTAGTCTTTCTGAACTTTTGTATCTTTAGCTGTAAGTTGTTGATAATACAATTTGTTTGTGTTTTTTTTGTAAATACTGAAATAATGTATGGAAAGTTCCTGTCCACTGGCATATAGCAGGGTCTAAGCAACTTATAACTATTAATTTATTTTAAATTTTTACAATGATTAGGTAGTATCTTTTGATTAAAAAAAACCGTGGCCTTGAATAGCTTAAAGCTGGGTGTTGATGACTCACACTTATTTATAATCCTAGCTACTTGGGAGGCTGGGATCTGAAGATCACAGTTTGAAGCCAGCCTGGGCAAGAAAGTATGTGTAACTAGCAAAAAGCTGGAAATAGAGCTGTGGCTCAAGTGGTAGAGTGCTCACTCTGAGCAGAAAAATCTCAGAGCCAGCACCTCCCTGAGTTCAAGCTCCAGGACCAGAACACACACACACACACACACACACACACACACACACACACACAGGCTTAAAGAAATATACATTAATAGACTTTTACAAGTTGAAAGATCATCTTACTTTCATTTTCTGCTTCTATAAACTTCATACTTGTTTCCTTTTGCACTTATCAAATATAATAATGTATTTACATGGTTATCTTAGTTCTTAAATATAAGTGACTGGTATGTATTGGTAATCAGATATTGCAAAAATGAATTCAGCCAACAGTTACTAAAGTCAGATCTCTAAATAATGTTCTTTCTACTGTGCCTTAATATATATATATATATATATATATATATATATATGTATGTATGTATTACTTGAACAAATCTGCTCAATTTTTTTTTTGGTCAGTCGTGGGGCCTGAACACTGGGCCTGGGCGCTGTCCCTCAGCTCTTCAGCTCAAAGCTAGCACTCTACCACTTGAGCGTCAGCCCCACTTCCAGCTTTTTCTGCTTATGTGGTGCTGAGGAATCGAACCCAGGGCCTCATGCATGCAAGGCAAGCACTCCACCACTGAGCCACCTTCCCAGCCCCATCTGTTCAAATTTTTAACAAAATGCTTTGCATACTAAGAAACAGTGCTTCTAGTATGTGTACCCAATAATATAGCTGTGTCTGTTTTGCAAGGAAACAGGACTAATAAATGTCATCTGAGATCCTCTGAAAAATGTCATCTGAGATCCTCTGAAAATGGTTTGGTTTCAAGCCTGGGCGTTGGTGGCTCTTGTCTGTAATTTTAGCTACTTGGGAAGCTGAAATGTGAAAATCTTGACTCAGAGCTTGGGCAGAAAAGTCCAAGAGACTAACCAGCAAAAATACTGGATTAGAGGCTTGGTTCAAATGGTAAAGTACCAGGGCCTGGGTACTGTCCCTGAGCCATAACTCCACTTCCAGCTT
>NW_012267519.1:620273-631768 GCF_000151885.1 Dipodomys ordii
AAGCTGGAAGTGGAGTTATGGCTCAGGGACAGTACCCAGGCCCTGGTACTTTACCATTTGAACCAAGCCTCTAATCCAGTATTTTTGCTGGTTAGTCTCTTGGACTTTTCTGCCCAAGCTCTGAGTCAAGATTTTCACATTTCAGCTTCCCAAGTAGCTAAAATTACAGACAAGAGCCACCAACGCCCAGGCTTGAAACCAAACCAAACAAAAAACAAAAGGTAAACTTATAAGAAACAGTAGAAAAGGATTGCAAAGGGTTGAGGGAAGGAGTTAGGAAAACGTGTTGAACAAAGGATATAAACTTTCAGTTAAAAGATGAACAGGTTCTAGGGAATCTAAAGTACACTATGGGTAATTATGGACGTGCTCATTTATTCAATTGTGACAAAGATTATACAATGGAAACATATACCAAATCATCACATTATACATAATATTTGTCAATTAAATATACCTTTTAAAACATCATTCAACAATTGCATCTTTATTTGATATTACATTTCTAAACATTCTCTCTGGTCAGCATGCAATTATTATGTTAACTCTGGGGGTATTGCAACCACATAATGAAGGAAGCAAAGTTGAACTAGAGAACTATTACCTATTCAGCTTTTACAAGATGTTAATTTTCAGACTTGTATTTAAAGACTAAACCTTTTTTTTTCTTTTGTGGCACTTGAATTCAGAGGCTAGGCACTGTGCCTGAGCCTTTTTTGCTCAAGGCTAGAGCTCTACCCACTTGAGCCACAGCTCCACTTCTTTGTTCTTTAAATCTTTAAAGTAATGCTCTGAGGTAGTCATGATTATTTCCCTTCTACAAATGGGATAGACAATGAGGAGAATTTTAGGGAAATATCAAATAGATACGGAAGCCTAGATTTCAGTGGTAAAATTGATGGTGAAATCTGTGTACCAAGCATGGTGGTGCATGTGTGTAATTCCAGCCCTGGGGAGGCTAGGGTAGGAAGATCTCAAGTTTGAGGCAAAAGCCTTGGCCACACAGGAAACCTTATCCAAAAAGAAGAAAAATCAAAGCTGGATATGGTGACTCAAACCTGTAATGCCTTGTTATAGGAGTTTGAGAATGGGAGGATTGCAGTTCAAGGCCAGCTTGGACAGAAGAGTTTGTAAAACCCCTTCTTAAGCCATAGCTGGGTGCAATGGCATGTGCCTATAATTCAAAACTATGTGGGAGTCTAAGAATTGGAGGCCTATGGTTTCTGGGTGGCCCAGGAAGAAAAAGTCAACAAGACTTCTGTCCATTGAGGGAAATTGGACAATGACGCATGCTTGTGATCCTAGCAATGACAAGAAGCCTAAAAGAAGGGGATCTTGTCTCAGTCATGTGCAGGATAGAAAAGAAGACACTATCCTAAAATTGACCAGTGAAAGGCATGGCTGGAGGCATGGCTCAGTGGTATAGTGCCAGCCTATGAGGCATAAAACCTCGAGTTCACACAATCAGTACAGAAAAAAAAAATTGGCCAGGCACTGGTGGCTCACACCTGTAATCCTAGCTACTCAGAAAGCTGATATCTGAGGATTGCAATTCAAAGCCAGCCCAGGCAGGAAAGTCTGTGAGATTTTCATCTCTAATTAACCACCAGAAAACCTCAAATGATGCCGTGGCTCAAACTGGTGGAGCACTAGCATTGAGCAAAAGAGCTCAGGAATGGTGCCCAGGCCCTGAGTTTGCCCCACAACTGACAAAAAAATTAAAATGAACTCTAAAGTCAACTTGAAGGGACTTCCACTGACCAAAGCTAGGACAAATTGAGCATCAAATTAAGTAGCTGTAACTGAGCAAATCAGCACTCTTCTGAGTCATATCAATACAAATATAGCTCCATCCAACAGTCAAATGTCAATTAATGAATCCAGAAGGAAAGGCAAAATTATAAAAGCAATGCTTGACAACTATTATAATAAGAAAGAATTCAAGAAAGAATCATAAATGGATGATCAGTCTGTACTAAATCCCACGCAGTCACTCAGTCACCATGGTAACCATGCTGGCCAAGGAAAGCAGAGAAAAATGAAACAACTACCACTCTCCATTCATTTCCTAATATGTGCGAGGAACTGAATATGACTTACATAACTCACAGTAATTAACCGCAAATATTTCTCACTAAAAATACTCCTCACAGCTTCAACAATATACACAGATATGCACACTTTCTATGTCTCACTATACAAGAACCAAGGAGTTCATCAAGGCAGATTTGATTGAGAATAAAAAAGGAAAAACTCAGTTCTGAGCATCAGAGCTACTATTTTATTTACTGACTGATTTTCCAGAAGTTGACATGTAAACTGTCCCATGAACATTTTTTTCTAGTTTGAATGATTGCCAATGACTCTGAAAAGTTAATAAGAATTCAAACAAATGAATGTTCTGATGCTTAATTGTGTGTGCTAACTAACTGAGGTAGTAGTTCCAGATATTCAGTGAAACATTATTCTAGATGTTTCTGTGAAGGTATTTAAATCAATAGACTAAATAAAGAAGATTGTCTTCCGCGATGCCAAGGACATTATTTATCAGCTAGAGGTCTGAGTTGAATAAAATGCCCAATGAAGAAAGAATACTGTCAGCTCACTCATTGGATTTCATCTATATTATTGGTTCTTCCGGGGCTGGGAATGTGCCTTAGTGGTAGAGTGCTTGCCTAGCATGCATGAAGCCCTGTGTTTGATTCCTCAGTACCACATAAACAAAAAAAAGCCAGAAGTGGCACTGTGGCTCAAATGGTAGAGTGCTAGCCATAAGCAAAAGAAGCCCTGAGTTCAAGACTCAAGAATGGCAAAAAAAAAAAAAATTGGTTCTTCCTAGTCACTACGAAACTGTGTCTGGACTCAAACTTCAACTCTTTCGTGAGTCTGAATTTGGCTGGATTCCACCATCAGAATTTGGGCTTGCCAGAGGGAAAAAATTACATGCTAAAATAAATTTATTTTTCTCTGTATGTACATAAATATTTTATATGTCTTATTGATTGTTTCTCTGGAAAATGCTAATATGGATTTTAAGTACTTTTTCTATCTTACAATAGCCTGTACTTTCAAAAAGATTCAGACATAAAGATACTGTTAAAAAGCCAGACACAGGTGGCTCACGCTTATAATCCTAGCTACTCAATAGGCTGAGATCTGAGGATCAAGATTCAAAGCCAGCCCAGGCAGGAAAGTCTGTGAGACTCTTATTTCCAATAAACCACCAGAAAACCGGAAGTGGCACTGTGACTCAAGTGGTAAAGCACTGGCCTTGAGCTGAAGAGCTGAGGGACAACACCCAGGCCCAGAGTTCAAACCCCATGACCAACAACAACAACAAAAAGACCAAAAAAAAAAAAAAAGAACAGTAAATTCCCTAGCCCATAAGCACAGGTGAATGTCAAAAAGTAGGTGCCTAGACTGAGAAAAGCCATCATTGTATTTTAAAAAATGCATTTTTTTCTTTGTCAGCCATAGGGCCTGAACTCTGGGCCTGGGCACTGTCCCTCAGCTCTTCAGCTCAAGGCTAGCGCTCTACCACTTGAGCCACAGTGCCACGTCCATCTTTTTCTGCTTAAGTGGTGACGAGGAATTGAACCCAGGGCTTCATGCATGCAAAGGAAGCACTCTACCACTGAGCCACCTTCCCAGCCCCATGAGTTTATTTTCTAGTCAACGTGTCCAGGGCTACAAGCCAGATGCTGAAGGGAACTCATCTGCATTGGGAATGTACAGTTGGCTGAGACTTGATTATAGTGGGAAGCTTAAAAGTTACTGCTGAAAGTGATTTCAAAGGACCAAATGGGAACATGATAAGGAATGGGTCTGGGAGGAAGGTGGAATATACCACTTGAGCCACAGCACCACTTCCAGTTTTTGAGTGGTTAATTGGAGATGTGTCTCATAAGGACTTTTCTGCCCAGGCCTCCTGAGTAGACATGAGCCATCTCTGTCCAGCTAACTTCTTGCTTTTTTGAATAGTTTATTAGAGATGAGAGTCTCTCATAGTTTCCTGCCCAAGCTGGCTTCGAAACACAATTCTTAGATTTCAGCCTCCTGACTAAGATTACACGCATAAGCCACTGGCACCTAGCTTTGAGATAGATATAGATATATAGATAGAGATACAGATACAGATATAGATTGTCAGTTGTGGGGCTTGAACTCAAGCCATGGGCACCTGGCTACAATATATCAGATGTAAAGAGACATTGTACCTTTATGTTGAGTATAATGCATCTTGATCAATGTCACCCCTTCCATCATTCTCACCCATTTCTCCCAACCCCACCCATACCCTCAAGTTCCTGGTTCCATTTTCACATATGTACATTCAGGATTATGATTATTGCCCATCTTTCTTTACCTTTGTCTGTTTCTCTCCCCTGAGGCTCCAGTCACCTCAGACAGTGTTTCAGCTTCCTGGTATTCAGTTTGTTCAACTGTTAATTGTTCAAAGGGGTTACGCATAACAACCCACCCATGCATATGCCATACTTTAGTCAGTTTGATTGTGAATATATGTATAGTGCCAATGCACTAGTCATTTGTAAGCCAGAAGCCTGGTAGGGTGGTTGCTTCTGGGAAGAGCTGAGTAGGCCCTGGCAATGGCCAGCAAAGTAGACCACTGAAGTAAGGGTCTAGAGTAATAGAAGTGATAGCTTACAGAACATGGTATCAAGGACAGCCTGGATGACAACCATTGTGATATAGACAGTGGAAACCAGGGCCCTGTGCATGCTGAGCAAGCTTTCCATCACTGAGCTTTGTCCTCAGCAATTAGTTTCTTGAGACAGCCCAGGTTGGCCTCTGACTCCCAATCCTCCTGCCTTAGTCTCCAGAGTGCTAGGATTACAGGTATGTGCTACCATGCCTCTCTTTGTTATTATCATTTTACTTTTTAGAGGAGGAAGCTTGGAATCAAGTCCATGGCTCACATTAAGTGACAGAGGAAGTGTGGGAGCCCAGAAGAGCCAGGCACCGGTGGCTCACGCCTGTAATCCTAGCTACTCAGGAGGCTGAGATCTGAGGGTCATGGTTCAAAGCCAGCCTAGGCAGGAAAATCCGTGAGACTCTTATCTCCAATTAACCACAAGAAAACCAAGCACCACTTCCGGTTTTTTCCACTGGCTCATGTGGAAGAGCACTTGCCTTGAGCTTAAGAGCGAAGGGATAGCACCCAGGCCCAGAGTTCAAGCCCCATGACTGACAAAAAAAAGAAAAGAAAAGAAATTACTGTTAAATATCTGGCTTCTGACTGTTCATTGAAAACTTAACACAAAGTAATTGTTATTAAAAGTACTAGCATTAAAGGCTAGGAATGTGGCTTAGTGGTAGAATGCTTGCCTAACATGCATGAAGCCCTGGGTAAAATTCCTCAGTACCACATAAACGAAAAGCCAGAAGTAGTGATGTGGCTCAAGTGGTGGAGTGCTAGTCTTGAGCAAAAGAAGCTCAGGGACCTTGCCCAGGCCCTGAGTTTAAGCCCCAGGACTGGCAAAAAAAATTACTACCATCAAAAAGGAAGAACTATAGCCAGGTGTTCATGGCTCACACCTGTAATCCTAGCTACTCAGGAGGCTGAGATTTGAGGATCATGGTTCAAAGCCAGCTCAGACAGGAAAGTCCCTGAGACTCATCTTCAATTAAACACCAGGAAACCAAAACTGTGGCTTAAAGTGGTAGAACTCTAGCCTTTAGCAAAAAGAGCTCAGGGACAGTGCCCAGGCCCTGACTTCAAGCCCCATGACTGACCAAATTTTAAGAATAGGATAAACTACACTGGGATACTTTGTTCACATATGTGCAAGTTCTATACAGTAAGTACTGTAAGATATTCTTTTTGGTGCTAATACAGGGACTTGAACTCAGACTCTTGTACTCTGACTTGGCTTTTGTGCTTAATGCTGGTGCTCTACTACTTGAGCCACCCATCTACTGCTGACTTTTTCCTGTTTAACTGGAGATAAGAGTCAGTAGGATTTGTCTGATTTGTCTACCTTGGTTGGCTTTCCACCTGAATTGTCAGACCTCAGCCTCCTGAATAGCTAGGATTCCAGCCATGAGCCACTGGTGCCCAGCTATAAAACATTCTTGAGAAAAGTTAAAGATATAAATAAGTGAAGGGTCATATCTCATCACTTGACTCAGGACACTCTGTTCTATTAAGATATTTATTCAAACTGATTTATAGATTCAGAGCAACCCCTTAGCATGTACTTTTAAAAAACTTAACAGGTTTAATCTAAAAATCATGTACATATGCAAATAACCTAAACTATTAAAAACAATTTTGAAAAAGAACAAAGTTGGGGAGCAAACACTATTGAATTTCTTTTTTTCTGGTTATTGTTATTTCTTCCCACATTTTAATAAGCATCAACAAGTTGTACAAGTGGGTTTTATTTTGACATATCTGTATATACATGTGATGTACTTTGATCAGACTCACCCCCTCCACTACTCTCCCTTATCCTCCCACACTATTGAATTTCAGGAATAATTATAAACCTATAGTAGTCAAAACAGTACCATATTGGCATCAAGATAAAAATGTATACCAAAAACATAAAGAATGCAGAATGTATATAGACATACACAACTGATTTTGGAAAAATCAGGAAATTGAATGGAGAAAGGAGATAGCCTTTTCAACAAATGGTCCTGCAATAAGCTAATTTCCATGTGCCATGACCCAAACATCACAATATACACAAATGTGAACTCAACATGAGCAAAGACTTAAATATAGAATCTAGAACTATAAAATTTATGAGAAAGCACAGGAAAAATCCCAGTGACCTTGGATTAGGTTAAGATTTCTTACATATGACACCTTTAGCAACATCCAAAGCATGAATAAACAAATTAATAAATTGGACATCCTCAACATTAAAAGAAAAAACTTTTGTTCCTCCAAAGATGCCATTAAGAGAATGAAAAGGAAAGCCACTGAGGGAGAAAATACTTGCAAATTCAACAGGTATCAGTGGCTTCTACTTGTAATCCTAGATTCTAAGGAGGCTGAGATCTGAGGATAGCAGTTCAAAGTCAGTCTGGCAAGAAAGTCTGTGAGACTCTTATTACCAATTAACTACCAAAAGGCTGAAAATGGAGCTGTGGCTCAATTGGGAAGAGTGATAGCTTTGAGCAAAAAGCTCAAAGACAGCACCCAGACCCTGAGTTCAAACCCTAGGTCCAGCACAAAAAAAATTAAAATTCAACACCTGATAGACTTGTATTCAGAAAGCAGAAAACCTCACATTCTGAATAAGAACACAGATCCTCAAACAAGAAAATGGACAAAATATTGTAACAGAAAATTCACCAACAAAAATGCCCTTAGAAGCACTACTTATTCATTAAGGAAATACAGATAAAAACTATGAAATAGCATTATTCCCACTTATGAATGGCTAAAATTAAAAGAACTAAGTGTACTAAATTTTGGTTAGGTTGTGGAAGATGAAAGTCTCATACACTTTGAATGGAGAAAATGGTATGACTCCCTTTGAAAAACAGTTTGGCACATTCCTTTTTTTTTTTTGGTCAGTCGTGCAGCTTGACCTCTGGGACTTGGTGCTGTCCCTCAGTTCTTCAGCTCAAGGCCAGTGCTCTACCACTAGAACCACAGCACCACTTCCGGTTTTCTGGTAGTTTATTGGAGTTAAGTCTTACAGACTTTCCTGCCAAGGTTGGCTTTGAACCTTGATCCTCAGATCTCACCCTCCTGGGTAGCTAGGATTGCAGGTATGAGCCACTGGCTCCTGGCATAGCACATTTTTATAATGCTAATCTTATATTTACCATATTTTCTGGCCATGGAGTATACTCCTAAGTATTTACCCTAGAAAACATATGCTCATGAAAAGATAGACATAAATGTCCATAACAGCTTTTTATTTAAAAAAAAGAGACCCACATTCTGGAGAGATAGTTCATTGTTGGAACACCTGCCTAGCATATGGGAGGCCCTAAATTCAATCTCCAGCACCACAAAAAGAAATATGAAATAAATTTGCTAATTTAAAATAATCATATTGGGAAAAACTCCACTTTCCATTTAAAGGTGAATAGACTAGGTGTGGTGGAACACATACTTGTAATATCAAGAGCCAGGATTCTGAAGTAGGAGGACAGAAAGATAAAAGTCAGTCAGACCTCCACAGCAAGACCGTATCTCAAGAAAAAAAGAGAGAATGGATAAAACAAAATGTAATATGTACATTTAATGGCATTTTATTCAGTAATAAAAAAGAAGGAAATATTCATACACATAACAGTACAGATAAATTGAAAAATATTTAAGTCAAATGAAAGAAGTCAGACCAAAAAATACAAGCTGTATATTTCAACTTATATAAAACACTAGGAAATGAAAACTAATGTATAGTTGCAAGTGATCAGTGTTTGCTGAGCAATGGGGCGGGGTGGCATGGAGAAAGAATCTCCATGAAGCACCAGGTAAGTGGAGGGGACTACAAAGAAACATAAGAAAATAAGTTAATAGTTTAAAGTATGTATTTTTTTATTGTTACTAAGGCTTGAAGTCATGGTTCAAGAGTTGTCTCTTAGCTGTTTCACTCAAGGCTAGCACTCTCCCACTTCACCACACCTCCACTTACGGCTTTTTTTGGTGCTTAATTGGAGATGAATCACATAGACTTCCTGCCTGACTAACTAGGATTATAGGTGTGAGCTACCAGTGCCTAGCTTAAAGCATGTATTCTAATTAAGCACAATAGAGTGTATGTCAACTGTGTGAACCCCAATTAAATAAATCAGCTTAAAGATTCCCACTTTTATGCTCTTGTTGATAGATATACACTGTCATCAAATTGGTCACAGTATACACAGCCACAATATAAATAGTAATTTACAATGTCTACATGCTTCGGGGAAGTTGATGCCCATTTTGTTTTGAAGTATAAAGATTTTAAAAATCAAACATGACATTCTAGGAAAATAGTCTTAATGTTGCACTCAAGTAATTGGTTACTTAGGGGATGTGGCCTAGTATCAGTATTATTGAACTGAAACTAGGGTAATTCTTGTTTTTTAAATATTAATTTCTAATAACAAACAACATTTGCTAAAGTCAAGATACTTCTGGCTTAAAGAAAACTTTGTTCACAGAATGGGAGAAAAAGTACTTGCTAGGAACGAATTTATATTACAATCTAAATTGCCAGAATGACTTAGTAAGTGCATATTTCCACTACCATCTAAGTGATACATTATCTGTATGTTTAGAGGAGAAGAAAACCCTCATACTCATTCCCTCCTACTGCCTTTGACAGCATGCTTCTGACTTCAGGTGTATAAAACTTTCACCAGCCACCAAGCAAGCACTGCTGAAACAATGGACACTAGCTGGGTGTCCTCTAGTTCAAATTAATTTTGACACTACCATAGGTTGAGAGTTCAATATCAAAGACTGCCTTTCCCTACTTCAGATGCAAATCACAATACCCAGGTTGTTTTACTTATAGTTCTAACCAATCAGTTAAAAATCAGGGTTACCATAACTTCCTCCTCAGGCTTTATGAACTTACTTGATTGGCTCATAGAACTCAGGAAAACATGTTAACCTGTTTATTATAATGGATATTACAAAGGTTACAGAGAAAGAAATGTAGAGGGCAAAGAATGGGGAAAGGGACCCAGAAATTCTATGCCCTCTTTGGGTGCTATACTCTAGGAATCTTCATCTGTTCATCTATTCAGAAGCTTATGAAACCTAGCCCTTTTGGATTTTTTTTAATAGATGCTTCACTACACAGATACAATTGAAAGACGGGAAACTACATAGAAATGTGACTGGACAAAAAGACTGGAATCTAATCAGACTGGGTGGGAAAACCACAAAGGCCTGCTCAGATTTTGTGAGCTCTATACAACATTCTTTCCTTTTTGATCTGGTTCAGGACACTTACTGAAATGCCAGTCTTATGACAACAGAGGTCAGATGATTTATTTGGGTTGGTTGTGGCCTTGAGCTCTTTTGCTGAAGGCTAGCGCTCAACTAGTAGTTAATTGGAGATTACAGTCTCATACTTTCCTCCCTGTGCTGGCTTTGAACCATGATCCTCAGATCTCAGCTTCATGAGTAGGTAGGATTATATGTGTGAGCCACCAGTGCCCAGCTCAGAGAATTTCTTGATGGTCAGGTCCATGACAAAAAAGGAAGGTAAAGATCAGAGATTCTATGGCCAGTCTCAGCAAACAGAAATTCTAGCATCTGTAGCATACCTGGATAAGGAATGATGTGCCAGGAACTCTGGTCAAAAACCAATATATAAAGCCAGCCCAGGCAGAAAAATCCTTGAGACTTTTATCTACAAGTAACCAGCAAAAAGCTAGAAGTGGAACTGTGGCTAAAATGGTAGAGCTCAAGCCTTCGCTTAAAAAGGCAAGAGAGAATGAGGCCCTGAGTTCAACCCCCAGTATTGGTGTGCATGCAAGCATGTGTGCACACATGTATGCACGCACACACACACAAATGCATGGTCTCTCTATATATACATGCACATATACATATATAATCATATCTATAACCATGTATATGTAACCATATTTATTTAATGAAACAGGGCCACTGAAAGTTATTTATACAGTAAGAAAATACATGTATTTATTACACATGCGTGTAAAAACACTTTCCTTCCTCAAAATGTTCACTGCTTTGTGACAAAGGGGCTCAAGGACTATTACATAGCATGTAGTTGCAGATGCACTCTACAATGATGAGATCAAAGAAAGGTATCTTCTGTCAGACCAAATTGTGAGTATCAAGGGAAGATTCCACAACATATCCTATTTTAAGCCTCATGACTTCAATGGAGGGAGGTGTCGCACCCTAACCTGAGATGGAAGTGGTGAAGGTCTCTCCTCAGTACTGCTGCTTCTCAGATCAGAAGCTTAAGTAGTCATCACCACCCAGGTCCTCAGAACCTGCCTTGTTAGGTCACCTGATGATCTCATTGACTGGATGAGGGCTGTCAGGAGAAACCAGGTTTCCTGCTCCATGCTAGGCTCTAATAAGTGACCAATGATGTAGATACAGCTTAGTAACCAGAAGGTACAAAAGGCTTCTCATTAGGGTTGGGTTTTTTTTGTCAGTCCCTGGGGCTTGAATTTCCGGGTCTTTGAACTCCTGGGGCTTGAACTCCTACGCCTGGGGCCTGGGTGCTGTCCCTGAGTTTTTGTGTTCAAGGGTAGCACTCTACCACTTGAGCCACAGATCTACTTTTAGGGTTTGGGGGAGCTTAATTGGAGACAAGAGTCTCACAGGCTTTTCCTGTCTGGTCTGGCTTTGAAGCATGATATTCAGATCTCAACCCACATTACAGGTGTGAGCCACCAGTGTCTGGCTTTCATGAGGGTCATTGTTTTTCATCTTCTTTTTTTTTTTTTTGTCGGTCGTGGGGCTTGAACTCTGGGCCTGGGCACTGTCCCTCAGCTCTTCAGCTCAAGGCGAGCGCTCTACCACTTGA
>NW_012267519.1:633480-650664 GCF_000151885.1 Dipodomys ordii
ACAGCGCCACTTCCGGTTTTCTGGTGTTTCTGGTGGTTTATTGGAGATAGGAGTCTCACGGTCTTTCCTGCCTGGGCTGGCTTTGAACCGTGATCCTCAGATCTCAGCCTCCTGAGTAGCTAGGATTACAGGCTTGAGCCACCAGCGCCCGGCTCTCTGTTGTTTTTTTAATGTATTAGGTGATTTTTTTTCTTTCATATGTTCTTCCCCCTATGGTATATCCCCTGTTGTCACTGTATTTGATTTTGGTACCCTGGTATTGTATATACGTTTATTTGAATTAGGGAAGGGAAGGTGAATAACAGAATAGTGAGACAAAGGACGAGGGTGAAACAAATAGAACAGTGACATACACAAGGCAATATGTTGGAAATAAACTTGGGGGGAGGTTGGAGGGAGGAAAAGTGGGAGAAAAATGAGGGAAGGAGTAGCAAGCTTGACAAGAAATGTACTTATTACCTTATTTATGTAACTGTTACCCTTCTGTATATCACCTTGACAATAAAAAAAGGATTAGCTGGCAAATTGCTTCCTATTTTTCTCCATATATATATTTTTTATTGTAAAAATACTGTATAGAGGGGTAACAGTTACATGAGTAGGGTAATGAGTACATTTCCTATCGAGCATTGTTACCTCCTCCTTTGTTTTTCCCCTACCATCCTTTCCTTCCTCCTGCCCGCCCGAAAAACTGTAAAGTTCGTTTTCAACATATTGTCTTGTACATGAATGGAAGCAAGACAGCTTTTTCAGTAAATGGTCCTGGCAAAATTGATTAAACACCTGTAGAAAACAAAAGCTAGATTTCTATTTTTTTAAATCAGATTTAGCCCCCACAGGTGGCTTGCTCCTGTAATCCTAGCTACTCAGGAGACAGATCTGAGGATCAGGGTTCAAAGCCAGGTAGGGCAGAAAAGTCCAAAAGACTCCAAATAGCATGTGTAGCTCAAGTGGAAGAGAGCTAGGCATGAACCATGAAAGCAGAGAGTGAGAGACACTGAGTTCGAGACGCAGTACTACCCATGATTGACAGGAATAAAAAGCTTGTCCTGTCCATGGCCATGGGTATCAGTGGGTACCAGTGAGGGAGGGAAGGTGAGCAGAGAGGGTGAATATAGTTGGAAATATTTTACATTCATGTATGAAAATACAACAATGAAACCTGTTAAAATTGCTTTAAAAGCCAGTTTCCTGTGGCTCACACTTGGAATCCTTGCTACTCAGGAAGCTGAGATCTGACGATCATGGTTTGAAGCCAGCCCAGGCAAGAGAGTCTGTGACAGTCTTATCCAATTAACCACCAAAAAGATGGAGGAGGAGCTGTGGCTCAAGTGATAGAGCACTAGCCTTAAGCACAAAAGCTCAAGGAAAGTACCCAAACCCTGAGTTCAAGCCCCAAAACTGGCACCAAAAGCAAAAAAGAAGAAGAAAGAAATTGTTTTAAGAAAAGAGGAGGAATATATGAGGACAATAATGAAAGAGTGAGTCTAATCAATATACTAAATGTCATAATTCTGTATAACAAATATATGCTAATAAAATGTTTCCAAGAAAAATACTTGTTTCTTGCAGTAAGGCTGTCATTCATTTACAAAGGTTTGAGACCCTTAAGTGGACTACAATACATATACAGTATGCACTAGATTTATGCCATTCAAATTTACATATGCTTTTGTCGAGGGTTGTGTTTAAGAAAAACTATCTAAAAGACATCCTTGGCGGTGAGAAGATAATGAAATAAGTAAAGCTTGACAGAAACTGCATACACTGATCTCTTCTTATATAGATAAGGGGCCACAAAGACTTGGGACTAGGAATTTTGCCCTTCTTCATGGGTACTCACTTAGCACAATTTTTTGTTTTGGGTTTGGTTGGTGGTGATGGTGAAGACAAACATGATAAAAATGAAATTCTGCATCTGAGGCCAAAAATGTTGAGTATGAAAGTTATATGAATTGTCTTGTTTTAAGGTTGGTTATAGTAGAAAATGCTGTCAAGAAAAATAGATGTTTCCTTGGGAGAAAATTTGTCTGAAAGGTAGGAAATTGATGTTTATACAAGTAGTATTCTAAATTGCATCTCCTTGACTGAAATAAAATAAAAGAAAGATTACCTAAAAGTAAGAGAAATATATACTATTAGAGACTGGGAAGAAAGCCAGGAGGAGGAAGATATAAGGGGAATAGAAACAAGGCAAAAAAAGAGTGAATGAAAATGATTGATGCACATATATGAATGAAATGTACTGATGTGCATGTATGAAAATGTCCCAGTGAATTCCATTGTTTTATATAATGAATGTGCTAATAATTATAATGGCAAAATTGTGTGTGTGTGTGTGTGTGTGTGTGTGTGTGTGTGTGTGTTTGTGTGCCAGTCCTGGGGCTTGAACTCAGGGTCTGGGTGCTGTCCTTGAGCTTTGCTGCTCAAGGCTAGTGCTCTACCACTTGAACCCAGCTCTACTTTTGGCTTTTTTGATGGATAATTGGAGATATGAGTCTTATGAACGTCCCTGTAAGAGCTGGCTTTGAATTCAATCCTCAAATCCCAGTGTCCCTGCATAGCTAGGATTACAGACAAGAACTACCTGCACGCAACCACTGATAAGTTATTAAAACATCATCTTTCCAAACTAAAACCATTTTGTAACGTGGTTTTTTTTTGGTCTAGTTATGAGCCTGAACTCTGGGCCTGGACGCTGTCCCTCAGCTCTTCAGCTCAAGGCTAGCGCTCTACCACTTGAGCCACAGTGCCACCTCCGGCTTTTTTCTTTTTGCTTATGTGGTGCTGAGGAATGGAACCCAGGGCCTCAGGCATGCAAGGCAAGCGCTCTACCACTGAGCCACCTTCCCAGCCCTTGTAACGTGTTATTATACCTAAACTGGACTTGAATTCCTGAGCTCTTTGCTTTTTAGAAATTTATGGAATTATCTTTCAAAACTTACTCTTAATTTGTGGTAGGATGAATTTGCCTGTATGTGATCCGTGGATACTGCTTTCAAAATTGTATAGATAACTACAGTGAGCCATTAAGAAGTGCTCAAATAAATCTAAGAAAGGCAAGAAAGAAAGAAGAGGAGGTAATGAAAACCTGTGGGGAAAATAAATACTAATAAAGTAGAAGACCTAAATTAAACATACCAATAAGTATATTAAATGTAAATACACAAAAGAATGGTTGACATTATCAGAATAGAATAAAAGTAACAAAAAATAGTCAAATTAAGCCAGGCATCAGTGGCTCATACCTGCAATCGTACTTACTCAAGAGGCTGAGATATGAGATCACAGTTCAAAGCCATATGAGCAGGAAAATCTGTGAGACTATGATCTCAAAGTAACCACCACAAAGCTGAAAGTAGAGCTGTGACTCAAGTGGTAGAGAGCTAGCTTTGAGCAGAAAAAAACCTGAGGGACAGCACACAGGCACTAAGTTGAAGCCCCATGACCAGAACAAAAGAAATAAACAAAGGTCTGATTATAAGGTGTCTACAAGAAGCTCATTTCTGGCTGTGGGGTATAACTCAGTAGTAGAGTATTAACCAGGCAGGCACAAGGACCCAAGTTCAATCCCCAGCACTCACAAAAAATGAAACTCATTTAAAGTAAATAGAATTATATAGGTAACAGAATTGATGAAGATGTATCAAGCAAATATTGATTTAAAAAGAAGCTGGCATATTCATACTATCAGTATAGATTTGAAAGTAAAAAACATTACCAGGGATAATAAGAGTCAGTCACTAACCAAGAATTAAAATCATACAGAATGTGCTATTTGACAACGATGAATACAACTAGAAATCAATAACATCAGAAAGGGGTCTAAAGACTTAGAAAATTAATACATGTCTAATCAATTCATGCATCAAAGAGAATGTTTTAACAGAAATAAAAATATAGAGAACAGAACTAAAAGGAAAACCTAAAAGCCATTTGGGGAATGTTCAGAATACAAATATGTCCTGGGGCTGGGAATGTGGCTCAGTGGTGGAGTACTTGCCCAGCATGCATGAAGCCCTGGGGTCGATTCCTCAATACTACATAAGCAGAAAGAAACAGAAGTGGCGCTGTGGCTCAAGTGGTAGAGTGCTAGCCTTGAGCTGAAGAGCTGAGGGACAGTGCCTAGGCCCAGAGTTCAGGCCCCAAGACCAGCAAAAAAGAAAATGTCCTAACCATGATTGTTGTGAAGCAAATAAGAGGACTATACAGAGGCATAGGGGACTTTTTGGTGTCATGGAACTATTGCATACATTTTTTTTTCCTTTGGTGGCACTAAGGTTTGAACACAGGGCCTTCATCTTGCTAGGTCAGTGCTCTACTACATAACTCAGGCCCTTAGACCTTTCTTCTTTTGTTTTCAGATAGTATCTTGCTTTCTTTGGCCAGGCTATCCTAGACTGCAATTCTCCTACTTTACATCTCCTACATAGCTGAGAAGTCATAGTTGAGATGACAAGCATCATTCATCAAACTCATCTTTTTTTTGAAATTTTGTCTGAGCTAGCTTTGACAATCTTGTAAGCATCTAAGATTATAGGCATGAGCTACCATGTCCAGCATGTTTTATACCTTGATTGTGGTGGTGATTACACAACTGTATGCACTTGGCTAGACTAACAGACTCACTAAAAAAGAGTGAATTTTACTTTAATTGTAGCTTAATGACCACAATTTTTAAAGTTTGTATTTTGTTATATGAAGAACATTATAAAAATTAATTATTCTATAATTCTAATTTGGTAACAAAAATAAATAAACTGGGTGCCAGTGGCTTATACCTGTAATCCTAGCTACTCAAGAAGCTGAGATCTGAGAATCATGGTTCAAAGCCATCCTGGGCAGAAAAGTCTGTGGGATTCTTAACTTCAATTAACTACCAAAAAGCTAGAAGTGAAGCTGTGGCTCAAGTTATAGAGCACTAGACTTGAGCAAAGAAAAACTCAGAAACAGTGCCCAGCCCCTGGGTTCAAGCCCTAAGACCTGCACAACTACACACACATGCACACACACACACACACACACACACACACACACATTTATTTAACTCTTTGTTCTATTAAACATTGAGTTCTGAATGCTAATTAGCTCCATGTGGTTTATGATGCCAAAATGAAGAAAATAAAGTCCTGTAGCTAGAAATTTAAATAAATATGTTCTGTGTTACTTCTAAATTATAGCTTGTTAAGGGAAAATGTTAGGATTTGGTGAATAATATATTTTAAGAATAGCAAAATAGCCAGGAACTTTGTCTTCGTATGATTACAATAAGGAAAATGCCATGGGGCCATATGGACCTTTTGTCACAAGCAGAGTAATTTCTTTTTTGTGGGGGGAGGGTCTAGTCATGGAGCCTGAACTCTGGGCCTGGGCACTGTCCCTCAGCTCTTCAGCTCAAGGCTAGTGCTCTACCACTTGAGCCACAGCGCTACTGCCGGCTTTTTTTTCTCTGCTTATGTGGTGCTGAGGAATCGAACCCAGGGCCTCATGCATGCAAGGCAAGTGCTCTACCACTGAGCCACCTTCCCAGCCCCAAGCAGAATAATTTCTAAGTGTAGTAGCTTGTTTCAGCCTCATGCAAGGGAACTGGAGCCATGTTTTGTAGTGACCTTTATCCTACCTTAGTAGAGCTGACAGCCTGGCTTGAATTCTATGGTGGAGCACCTTTCCTTTGTTCTTTATTCACTTTAGCCAGCAGGTTAAATATCTTCATTACCACTATTGCCAGACCAATGGTACGATTCCATAATGTAAAATCTAATGTTCTCTTACTTCAGTAGCACAGATTCCCCATCCAAGATGCCATATCACGTGGATGTTCACCATGTCTGTTCCATTCTGAAGTTGGCACTTTTGTCTTCCAAGTCCAACATCTTTCAGGCTGCCAAAAGCAAGTGGGATCACACCTATGTACTAACTCCCAGTGCCTTACCAGAATGTGGCACATGAGCTTTGCCTGCTGGGCCCACGGTGCTCTGGACCATGCCTTCCTCCTTTCTCTCATGTGGAGCCACACCCCTTCCCACACTTATTCAACATCCCAAAAGGGCCAAGTTACTTCCCACTGGTTGGCCTTTGAATATGCTGCTCTCTATGACTGGAAGTCTCGGCACCCCTAGCTTTTTCCTATTGTCATTTAAAAATATTTTCTCAAAGGATATTTCAGGATCCCCATCATATATACATTCATTCACAGAGTTGTTTTCTAGCATGCTTGACTCTGCTTCATAAAGACCACTTGAACAAAATGACATGGCAAAAAGGGAGAATAAAAGCGGCCTGGAGCTGGTGGCTTGTGTTTACAATCCTAGCTACTCAGAAAACTAAAATCTAAGAATAGTGATTCAAAACCAGCCCAGGCAGGAAAAATCCGTATGACTCTTCTAATTAACCACCCCCAAACCGATAATTGGAGCTGTGGCTCAAAGTCGTAGAGGACTAACCTTGAGCAGAAAGGCTCAGGGACAACACTCAGGCTCTGAATTCAAGCCTTACGACCAAACAAAAAAATTTAAAAAGTGAGTCACATGGCACAGAGTTTGGAACATCGACATTCAAACCAGTACCATACTCCCATTAACTTGACTTCTTGATGTGAACTCTTTTTTAAATTATACATTTATTATCTTTAAGTAGTATACAAAAGAGTTGGCATTCAACAAATCAATTTATAATTCATCTTGATTGATGTCACCCTTTTCCTCATGTGTCTGTTTTTGGCAGCCAAGAAGAGAGGAAAGGAAATGATTCATCCAAGATTTATTCATTCCATCAAAGTAAAGGCTCAGGCACTGCGATTAAGGCAAGTTCCTGACTCTTGTTCCCGTGTCTCTCCCTGTAACCATAATCAGTTGCTTCTTTTTCTTCAACTCCAAGAAGATCTTGGATTCTTACGTCATGACCATTCCTAAATTAAGCCTATTGAAGTGAAAAGGCTACAATGAGAATATAACCACCTTTTCCACTAGATGATTCACTCTAAATCATTATTTTTAAGATTTCCTTTCATTTTTACTTAACATATAATCATTGTGCATATTTGTGGAATACAGTATGACATTTCAGCACTTACTATGTGTAGTGGTAGGATCAGGGTATCAATAATCAGATCAATATCATAATCATTTCGTGCATTTATTATTTCTTTGTGAACATATAAAATCTTCTCATTCTATTTTGAAGTATACAACTTGTTAACTATATAGTCATCCTACCATGCAATAGAATACCAGAACTTCTTGCTTCTATCTAACTGTGACATTAAACCCATTTTTGATAAATATGTCAACATTATTCAATGAATTAATGATTGTCTTATTTTTTAACAAATGTGTTAAGAAAAATGGATACTTGTCTCCCAAAGAATAAAGTTCAACCTTTCCTGATAAAATATATAAAAATGAACTCAAGCCAGGCACCAGTGGCTCATTCCTGTAATCCTAGCTACTCAGGAGGCTGAGATTTGAGGATCGAGGTTCAAAGCCAGTCTGACCAGGAAAATCTGTGAGACTATTGTCTCCAATATACTACTCAGAAAAAGCCAGCCGTGGCCCAGTGGCTCAAGTGGTAGAGTTCTAGACTTGAGCAAAAGAAGCTTAGGGACAGCACCCAGGCCTAGAGTTCAAGCCTCAAGATCAGGAAAAATAACAAAATGGAGCAAAGACCGAAACATAAAAGTTAAAACAATAAAACTTAGAAGAAAACACAAGGAAAAGGCTTTATACTTTGAATGTGGCAATTAATTCTTGGATAAGATACCAAAAGGGTCCAGGCACCGGTGGCTCACGCCTGTAATCCTAGCTACTCAGGAGGCTGAGATCCGAGGATCACAGTTCAAAGCCAGCCCAGGCAGGAAAGTCCCTGAGACCTCTTATCTCCAATAAACCACTAGAAAAGGGGAAGTGGCGCTGTGGCTTAAGGGGTAGAGTGCTCACTTTGAGCTGAAGAGCACAGGAACAGCGCCCAAACCCAGAGTTCAAGCCCCAGGACCAACAACAACAACAAAAAAGATACCAAAAGGGAAGCCACAAACAAACCAAAAAATGAAAAGATAAATAGAAGCCTACCAAAATGAAAAAAAAAAATTCATCAAAGGACACTATCAACCCAATGGAAAGGCAATCCATAGAATAGGAGAAAAGTCATATATTTCATAGGAGTTAAAATTGAGAATATATAAAGAACTTGTATGACTCAACTTCAAAAATACAAACAATCCAGGGCTGGGAAGGTAGCTCAGTGGTAGAGTGCTTGCCTTGCATGCATGAGGCCCTGGGTTGAATTCCTCAGCACCACATAAATAGAAAAAGCCAGAAGCGGTGCTGTGCTCAAGCGGTAAAGCTCTAGCCTTGAGCTGCAGAACTGAGGGACAGTGCCCAGGCCCAGAGTTCAGGCCCCACAATGGACAAAAAAATACAAACAATCCAGTTTAAAAATAAGCAAAGGATTTGAATTGTTATTTCTCCAAAGAATATGTACAGATTGCCACCAAGCACATGAAAAGATGTTCAACATAATTCATCATTGAGGAAATGAAATACAATTTCACATTTGATAGATGCCTGTTATATTAATAAAACAAAGCAGCAAGACATCGGTAGCTCACACCTGTAATCCTAACTTATAATAAAACAAAGCAGCAAGGTATCGGTAGCTCACATCTGTAATCCTAATTAATCAGGAGGCTGAGATCTAAGGATCATGGTTCAATGCCAGCCAAGGGGGGAAAGTCTGTGATACTCTTATTTCCAATTAAGCACCAGAAAAAAAGCTGGAAATAGAACTGTAGCTTTAGTGGCAGAGAACTAGCCTTAAGCAAAAACAAAGAAAAAATAGAAGCAAAAAAAAAGCAAATAAGAAAACAATCTGGGACAGCACTCAGGCCCTGAACTCAAGCCCCAGGACCAGCGCAAATAATAAAAACCTACAGAATGGAGATATAGTGAATTAGAATTCCTGCTTCAGCCACGTAACTAATGACAGCAAATCTAATGAGTTTACCCTAACCTTTTGGTCAAGAATAATTATTTTTAGGTTAATGTTTACCAAAAAATACACAGATTATAGAGAAAAATGTTCTTGCAATTAAAAGCATTGGTTGTGTCACAACTCTTAGTTCTGATTCTCTATTGGGGAAGGGGCTTGAACTTAGGTTCTAGGTGCTGTCCTTTAGCTTTTTCTCCCAAGGCTGGGGCTGTACCACTTGAGCCACAGTTATACTTCTGTTTGTTTGTTTGTTTTTTAGCAGGGAGGAGGGATACGAGCATCACAGACATTCATACCCAGTCTGGCTCCAAAGTCAGTGAAACTCTACAGCAAAAATGAAGAAATATCTTGGAAAGAAGGAAAGATGGTAAATGAAGAAAAGCCGCAGGATGTGGAAAACCAGAAGGGGCTTGTATTCTGGAAGACAAATAAAGTAAAATGTTAAGGGTGAGGAAATTCTAACGGATAAAAATAGCTACAAGTTGAGAGCAAAGCAAAAGAGAAAGAAAAGCCAATGAGGGAGGCAGGGTCAAAAGAGACGGGAAAGTCAGAGTGAAACTAGGGCTGCAGGAAAGCGCCCAGCTGAGGATGACATACCCAGGAAAGCCAAAAGGAAAACCAACAAGGGGCTGGTTCTGTATCTCAAGGACTATAAAGAGGCCATACACGATATGAATCTCAGCAATGAGGATATGATAAGAGAATTTGACAATATGGCAAAGGTAAAGGATGACAGGAGACAAATCAGGCTGAAATTAGGGGGCTTGTTTTGGATGTAAAGAAATCTACAGAACCCCTTCTAACTAAGGGGCCCAAGGGAATTCGGGGAGGGGGCTGCAGGGCACCCAGAAGGGCCACTGAAGACATTCCTTATGTATAGTGCCTCCAGCAGGTATTTGCCAAGCACCATGCTTTAACCTTATTAAAATACTTTGTCTTAGGCTTCTTTTATCAGCAGACTTTTGATCTTTAATTGCAACCTTGAAAGTTTCAATAGCATTTGTTCCATGGAAAATGTCAATAGTGCACTGTAAAATTTAAAACAACTTACAGAATAGTATATATAGTACTTGTCTACTTCAAAATTGAAAACAATATTTATATTTATTCAGTTATATATGTAAAGAAAAGAACTCTGGAAATAATGTTCAATAAAAGATTAATAATAGTTTTTTTAATTTTTTTGGTCCAGTTGTGAGGCCTGAACTCTGGGCCTGGGTGCTGTCCCTCAGCTCTTCAGCTCAAGGCTAGCGCTCTACCACTTGAGCCACAGCGCCACTGCCGGCTTTTTTAAATCTGCTTATGTGGTGCTGAGGAATTGAACCCAGGGCCTCATGCATGCAAGGCAAGCACTCTACCACTGAGCCACCTTCCCTGCCCTTAACAATAGTTATTGATAGATGACTTTTTCTTCTCTTTTATTTTTCCAGTCTCCTTAAAATGTTACTTTTGTAAAAAACAATGATGAAAGACAAATGCAAGAAAATACATAAGCAATAAAAGAACTGTCTGATGAGTTTATGGAGGCAGTGGAGACACTTTAAAATGATTGCATTCAGGGTGTAAAACAATAGGTATAAGTTACTTTATCTTTGGAGCTTCATACTGGAGGAATCAAGCTAACAGTTACTATAGTTCATGGCTGTAAGGGACAGACTTAGCTGTGGAATGGGACTAAAACTTGCCTTCAAGGGCTATGGAGAAGACTAAATGAAGCACTGAGTATGTGAGATATGTTGGACTGGCATATGCCCTCTTCCCTACCATTACCAGTACCTGGACAGACACTTGGGAAAAGGCTGAGGGAGGTCTGATCTGTGTGCAGAAATAATTCATGGGATTTGGGTGTCATTCTGTCTTTGTAATGCATGTCATCTGGGGACTATACCTCTTCTCATGGATCCTGTACCCCTCTAAGGTCCATGCTACTGTTGCTGAGCTGGAGACTATGATGAACAAAAGCAACACTGTGACCCAATAACCATGTCAAATAGCTCTTTAACTACAATAGTGCTTATCTGAGTTAAGGTAATACCCAAGTCACTTGCATCTCAGTAATTTATAAAGTTTATACAAAACAATCCTCTCCATGCTTTTAGTTGGGGTATCTCTCCCTCTTTCCCTCTCTTTCCCTCTCCCTCTCCCTCTCCATCTCTGTCTCTCTCTTACACACAACATTTACCTATTGTTTTACATCCTCTCATACACACACACACACACACACACACACACACACACACACACACACACACAGAGTCAACTCTACAGAATTTAGATAATGAAAATGGAATCAGGGGAAAAAATCTGACCAGATATGCCCTTATCACTTAGTAATCTCTTGTTTCTACTTTTCTTCCTTAGGAATTGTCTCCAACACATTTCTCTTTTTTAATTTTATTATTTTTTGTTTGTTTTTGTGGTACTGAGGACTGAAACCTAGGGCCTCAGGCATGCTAGGCAAACACTCTACTACTAAGCCACATTCCGTTTCCAAGACATCCCTGTTAAACTTTGCCTTACCTATTTCAACAGATTCATCCATGTACATGATTTTCCTGCTAGCTGTTCATTAGCCTTTTATGTGCTCAAAGTGCTTGAAAGATAAACTTCTATTTTAGTACACTTATAGACTTAACAGAATTCTTTTTTGGCAGTCCTGGGGCTTGAACTCACGGCCTAGGCTCTGTCCCTGAGCTTCTTTTGCTCAAGGCTAGCACTCTATCACTGGAACCATAGCGCCACTTCTGGTTTTTTCTGTTTATGTGGTACTGAGGAATCAAACCCAGGGCATCATGCATGCTAGGCAAACACTCTACCACTAAACCACATTCTCAGACCCCACAGAATTATTTATAAAATAACAGTATCTATGTACTCCATACCAGGTATCCCCTATTATTAACATGTCATATTAGAATGGAGCATTGGTCACAATTACCCAAAAGTGATGTCTTGCTATTTACTAACGTACAGGCTTTATTCAGATTTCCTCCAATGTCCTTTGTCTATGCCAGGATACCATGCCCGTGTGGGTTACCACATCACATTTAGTCATCACTGTTCCATAGGCTCCTCCTCTTCTTTGTGAAAGTTTCCTAAACTTTTCTTGTTTTTGATGATCTTGACACTTTTAAGACAGAATGTCCAGGTATTCAATATTATTTATGGGAGTTTAAATTTATCTTGTGCTTATTCAGGCATTATATATTTTTAGGATAAGACCATAGTGGTAAATGTCTTTATCACATCATGTGAAAGGTATATATTATCAATATTATTTGTCACTGTTGATTTTACCTGGTCACTTAGATGATATAGAATTTGCTGGGGTTCTCCATGGTGAAGTTGCACATTCATTTTTCCCTTCCTAAATGGTACTTCTTGAAATAATCACTACTGACTGCCCATATTGAAGAGTGGGACAAAGTGCTAAACTTCCTCCATGTATAATATCCACAAAAGACATTGAAATTTTTCTGCATAGTATATTTGAAAATTGTCTCCATTTATTTATATATTTAACTTATTTCTAGCAGCATAGACTTAGAAATGCTTATGTTTATTTTATATGTTGGATTAAAATACAATACTACATGTCATATTTTTGTGCTCAAATTATTTCTAAATTGGCCCTCAGGAGCTCCTCCGTTCATTCTCTATCACTGTATTGTGGACATTTTTAGTATTTCTTTCAGTATAAGATACCTGGCCTTACCTTAAATATTTCCTTGCCTAAGTTACAATCAGCCATTTCTCCCAGATGCCCTGGTATCTTTTGATGGAAGACAGAAATCAAAATATAAAAATCTAGAGGCTAGGCTACCCATTGCTATGGCGATGTCATTGATTCCAGCTCTCAGTTAACATACATGCATATATAATATGCATATGTAATAACCACATATGTATATATCTTTATGCATACAAAGTAAAAGAAAAATGCAAATATTTCTACATATGAACATCTGTATCTAAATAAAACAAAACATAAATTTATAATGGTGTCTCCTACTGCAATTACTGCATGCATCATTCTAGTTTCCCTTGCCTAACTGTAACCCTCTGATGCAAAGCTTGAGAAATATGTCTCCTGTTGATTTCTATCTATCTTAAAAATTATTACATTCCAATGTGTATATATAGTAGTTTCCAAATTGTTAACCTACAACACTGTAGGAAACACCTTTACCAATCAGTGTTGGGTACAGTTCCTTTCGTTTGGATCTTGGACTCCACTCATTTTTTAATTACCTGTGTCAGCATGGTATTTCTCCAAGTTTTTTGGTGAGGGATTTTGTATATTTATAATACATTAGAAGGATTTTTCTATATTCTGTGTTTAAGAACTTCTATTATAATGATTTTCAAACTTGAATTGGTCATTGCTGGTATAGTATATAGAAAAACAGTTTAACTTTTGTACATTAACTTTTTTTCTGGAACTTTGCAGCCTTGAGTTTGGCATTTTCTACACAGGCAATTATGGCATCTGCAAATAAAACAGTTTTATTTTCTATTTTCCAGTCTACTAGTTTCATCTCCATTTTTTAAATATTGAGCTAGCTATGGTGTCCAGAATTAGGTCTAATAGGAGCAATGAGAAATGATGTCCTTATCTTTCTTATTCTTGATTTTAAGAGGGAAGTTTTCACTTTGTCACCATTAACTATGATATTACTTACATATATATATATATATATATATATATATATGTACATATACATATTTTTTGTTAGTGGTAGAGCTTTGAACTCTAGGCCTGGGTCCCTTAGATCTTCAGCTTAAGGCTAGCGCTCTACCACATGAGCCACGGCACCACTTCCAGTTTTCTGAGTGGTTTATTGGCGATGAGTCTCACAGACTTTTCTGCCTGGGCTGGCTTTGAAGTGTGATCCTCAGATCTTAGCTTCCTGAGTAGCTAGGATTACAGGCATAACCACCAGCGCCCAGCACTTACATATTTTTGAAGATGCTCTTTATCAAACTTAAGAACTTTCTAGAACTTTCTAGATTGGCGTTTTGAATTGGTGTTGAATTGTGTTGAATACTTTTTCTACATGAGGTGATACAGTCATATGATTTCTTTAATTTTTCAGTCTGTTAATGTGAATTATATTGATTGCTTTTCAATTGTTAAACCACCCTTCCTTAATTTTGAGTTCATTATTGGATTTGCCTTACCAATATTCATTGAAGATTTTTATATCTTATTTTCAGGAGAGCAACTGATTTCTACTTTTCTTTTCTTGTCTTCTTGCCTTGTTGAGGATAAAACTCAGGGCTGTACATGCTAGGAAAATTTCTACCACTGAGCTACATCCCCAGCTCCTGTAATGTAATCCCCAGCTAGCCTCATAGAATGTATCTGTCAGTGTTTATCTGCTTCTAGTTTATGGACTAGTTCGTGGGAAACTGACACTATTTCTTCCTTAAATGTTTGACAAGAATATATATGCTGGTAAAATCTTATAGTGTCTATATTTCAAAGATTTTAATTAGCAAGTTAATGTATTTTAACAAATGCAAGGCTATTTAGGTTATTTTTCTTTGTATGAGTTTTGATCATGTGTCTTTCAAGGAACTGGCCCATTTCATTTACATTTGTTTATAACATTCCTTCATTATTTTCTTACCTACATGGGCTCAGTAGAGGTACCCTCACTTTCATTTCTGATATTGTTAATTTGTGCCCTTTCTTTTCTGGCTGGCAAGAAATGGATCAATTTGATTTGACATGTTAAAGAACCCTCTTTTGGTTTCATTGACTTCCTGTATTGTTTTTCTGTTCTCAATTTCATTCATTTATTCTCTAAATCTTTCATTCTTCTGCTTGCTCCAGGCTTAAACAACTCTTCTGTGTCTAGTTTCCAAAAGAAATGCTTAGATTATTGATTTTAGATCTACTTTCCTCATATATGCATATAAGCTAGGAAAGAGTCTGTCAACACTGTTTTTACTACATCCTGTACAAGTGATACGTTATATCTTCATTTAACATTTATTTTATTTTATTTTATTTGCCGGTCCTGGAGCTTGAACCCTGGGCCTGGGGCTGTCCCTGAGCTTCTTTTGCTCAAGGCTAATGTTCTACCACTAGAGCTACGGCACCATTTCCAGCATTTTCTGAGTAGTTTATTGGAGATACGAGTCACACAGATTTTTTTCCTGCCTGGGCTAACTTCAAATTCCAATCCTTAGATCTTGGCCTCCTGAGTAGCTTGGATTACAGGCATGTGCCTCGGGTGCCCGGCTAAAATGTTTTTAATTCAAATATTTTTACATTTCTCTTGAAAATCATTCTTTGATTCATGTGTCATTTAGACATATGCTTTCCATTATTGACTTTTAGTTTAATTATATTGCTGGCATATTTCTATGATTTCTATTATTCATGTTTTATGGTTTTTGTGGCCTAGACCCTAGTCTCCCCTTAGTATATATTCTGAGAGTTTCGTGGGGAAAAGTGGTGGGCTTCTATTGGATGGAGTGTTAAAAATCAGAACAAGGGTCAGTTAGAACAAGTTGATTTATCGTGTTCTTTAGATCAACTATATCCTTACTGATTTTCTGCCTAGTTTTATCTACTACTGATTTGGGGAGGAATTGAATTTGACAATTCTAATAATTAATTTGGTTTTTTTTTCAGTTCTGTCAGTTTTTCCTTCACACTTTTGACACTTTGTTAGAAGTATTGATGGGCCAGGAGCTGGTGGCTCACACCTGTAATTTCAGCTACTCAGCAGGCTGATATCTGAGTATAGAAGTTCAAAGCCAGTCCAGGCAGGAAAGTCTATGAGACTTATCTCCAATTAACCACCAGAAAACTGGAAGTGATGCTGTGGCTCGAAGTGGTAGAGCCCTAGCCTTGAGCAAAAGCTCAGGAACAGAATCCAAGCCCAGAGTGCAAGCTCTAGCACCGGCAAACACAGAGAGAAGAGAGGAGAGAGGTTTATTTTCTCTAAAAGTAATTTGCTTGCTTTTTGCTAATCTTGTGAAAATTGTTTTTCTAAAAAGTTTTCAAACCTGGATATTGTTAATTATACTTCAGTTATATCCTTTTCCTGCTGCCCTTTAATTAAAGCATCCTATTAGAAGCTCCTTCTATTAATTAAGCCATATCCTTTTGCAGATTGTGAACCAACTCAGCTAATCTGAGGCAGAGGGGTCGGGCCTGCTAGATTAGGTATAAAAAGGGAGCAGCCTGCATGTTTTGTGTGCTTGCTTCCCAAATTTTTGGCTGATGGCATTCCCTTTTGCAGTAGTAAACTCTGCCTATATGACACTACAACATCTCAACACACACACACACACACACACACACACACACACACATGCATGAATTACTTTCACTTACTCCTTTAACTCCTTTTCTAATACTCTTCTATTCTTTACATAGAAATGGTCACGAACCTGTATTATTTTCTTTCTACCTAAGACATTTTTAACAGTTTTCAAAGAAGATTTCAGAAGTTTATTAAAGCTACAAGCTATCAATTTTTGTTTGTTTGAGAAAATATTTTTCCTCACTATCAAAATATAGCATTGTCAGATAGAAAATTTTAGGCTGGTAATTTCTTTCAACATTTTAAGTATTTTGCTCCACTGCACTCTTCTTTACAGGGTTTGGATCAAACATTCTGCTGCAATTCTTATTCTTGTTTCTCAGAAGATAAACTGTTTTCTCCTGTATTTTCTTTCATGTCCTTTTTATCTTTGTTTTTTTGCAGCTTCAGTATTACATACCTATGTATAGTTTTCAGTATTTATTCTGCTTCATTCTGGATGTGTGATTTGGTATCACTTATTTTGAAAAGTTTTCAGCCAGTATTATTTCAAATATCTCTTTTTTCTCTATTCTCTTTTCTTTTTCTGGCTTTCCAATTAAGTATATGTTCATTGTTTTGCAATTGTTTCACAGTACCTAGATATTCTATTCTGTTTTTATGGTGGTATTTTTGGTAGTGGGGTTTGAACTCAGTGACTGGGCACTGTCCCTGAGCTTTTTTTTGCTCAAGGCAAGCACTCTACCACTGTGAGCCACAGCACCATGTTCAGTTTTCTGGTGCTTAATTGGAGATAACAGTCTGCTATCCTCAGATCTAAAACTGCTGAATAGCTAGAATTACAGGTGTGAGCTATCATGGCCTAGACTTTTTTTTTTTAATTCTTGAATTTCATTTTGAGAAATTTCTTTTTTTT
>NW_012267519.1:650714-676293 GCF_000151885.1 Dipodomys ordii
CATGGGGCCTGAACTCTGGGCCTGGGCGCTGTCCCTCAGCTCTTCAGCTCAAGGCTAGCACTCTACCACTTGAGCCACAGCGCCACTTCTGGCTTTTTTTTCTTTTTCCTCATGTGGTGCTGAGGAATCGAACCCAGGGCCTCAGGCATGCAAGGCAAGCGCTCTACCACTGAGCCACCTTCCCAGGCACTCATTTTGAGAAATTTCTATTGATACATCTTCTTGATTTCTATTATACCCCCCCACAACTTGGTTGTGCTTAGTTTATGGATCAACCCATCAAGGCATTCGTAATTTTCACTTCAGCTTTTCTTTTTTTTCTTTTTCTTTTTCTTTCTTTTTTTTTTTTTTTTACCATTTTTACTTTTCTTCTCTCAGCTACATAAGCTATTTTTTCATGTTGTCTACTATTTCCATTACTGAAAATTTCCTTAACATATTAAACACAGTTATTTTAAATTCTCCAGTGGTCAAAATTTTTTATCTTATCTCAGAATGGTTCTGATATTTCCTTTATCTTATCATACCATTTAGTCATCTTTTGGTTTGTCTTGCACCTTTTTTTCTTAGCATAGATGGGCATAGATGGCTCACTCCTCTAATCCTATTCACTCAGACAGCCCAGGCATGAAAGTACATAAAATTCTTATCTCCAAGTAACCACCAAAAAGCTAGAAGTAGAACTGCGGCTCAAATGACAGAGTACTATCCTTCTAAGCAAAAAAGCTCAGGGACAGTGTTCAGGCCCTGAGTTCAAGCCCCAGGACCAGCACACACACACACACACACACACACACACACACACACACACACACACACACACACCCCTAAAATTTCAAGGCCAGCCTGGAGCAACTTTGCGAGATGATCTTAAAAGAAAGAAAGGGAGAGAGGGAAGAAGGAAGGAAGGAAGGAAGGAAGGAAAGGAGGGAGTGAGGGAAGGAGGAAGGGAAGCAGAGAGCAAAGGAAGGGAAGGAGGAAGGGAGGGAAGGGAAGGAGGAAAGGGAGGGAAGAGAGGGAAGATGGGAAAGGAAGGGAGGGAGGGAGGGCAGCTCAATGGTAGAGCACTTGCTTAGCATGTAAGAAGTCCTGGTTTCAATCTCCTCCTGGACCAAGTAAAAGAATACTTAATAAATACTAATTGTGTTTCAGCTTTTACATGATTTATTTTACTGAGAAGTTTTATATATATATATATATATATAGAGAGAGAGAGAGAGAGAGAGAGAGAGTTCATTTTCAACGTATTTACTGAGAACCACTATTGCATTTGTTCACTCTTTGTCCCTCTATTTTTGTACGTTTGTTTTCTATTTCATCAACTCCTGGTCTTATATTTATGTCTCCTTGTTCCTAATTTTATTTGGTTTACTTTTTGGTCTTCTTCCATATTCTGAAACTAGCTGCCTCAATCATTACTTTTCAGTACTCCTTTTCTTCTAATATGCATATTTCATGTTATAAATATTCCTCTATATGTAATACAGCCGTACCGTGTTTTACTCCCCCCAATTGATATGCAATGTTTCAATTATCATTAAGTGCAAATATTTTCTCATTTCCATTGAATTGCAAAATTATTACTTAAGATAAAGATATTTTTGTAACTTGAACTCAGGACCTCTTGCTCTCGATTAGATTTTTCACTCAGGCTAAGGCTTTACCACTTGAGCCACAGCTCTACTTCAGGCTTTTAGGTGGTTAAGTGGAGAAAAGAGTCTCATAGACTTTTGTGCCTGGTGGTTAATTGGAGAAAAGAGTCTCATAGACTTTTGTGCCTGATCTTGCTTCAAATCACAATCCTCAGATCTCAGCCTCATGTGTAGCTAGGATTAAAGGCATTAACCACCAGCACTCAGCTATAATTACTGATTTTTTGTCTAATTGCTTTATTTCTAGTCTAAAAATATCTTTATCTTCTAATTGCTGCATGTAGACTATACTAGCGTAACTATTAATAACTTAACCATTGGATAAATTTCCTTCTCTTTGTGCCACTAAACCCAACTTTCTCTTCATTTTTCTCTTTCTTCCCTTATTAATGTGCACATTTTACAGTCTTCTGTTGTTTCTTGTTACCCAGCAATTATCACATAGTCCTTCCAATAAAAGGCTAATACTAATGTATACTTTTACACATACCTTACATACTACAAATGCTTGAAATATTTTACTTTGGCCCTCTTAATTCATGTTGTATGTGTTAGACAATATTATTATTTATAGGGTACTGACAATTTTATATACATTTATACAAACATTTGTTCCTTTTAATTGCTGCTTTTCCATTTCCAGTTTTCCATTTCAGATAATTTTCCTTTTATGTGAGAAATACTATCTACTATTTCCTTTATGTTTCATACTTCCATTCTTAGAAGAAGACAGTAATCCATTTAACTTGTATCTTTTGAAACATAAGCTTTCTTCTGGCTACTTTAAAATTTTCTCTTTTCCTTTGATTATCTGTTAATTAACTGTCTGAGTTTCCCCCAAGCCCTTCTATGTAGGATATGTTGTGAGATCCACAGTGACTGAATGAGTGACTGAAACTTGATAGTACTAAATCCTATAATTTAATGCTTTTCTCTATAATTTAACTAATACCTTACCATGTTCTGTGGCCATAGATTTGTAGTTTGAGGTCCAATAGCAATGCTAGCATGAACTTTTTTCTTTTCTCAAAATTGCATGGATAAAAGATTAATTCTTACTATAGGTATTAGCAAACTAATAGCATGTTTTTTTTATTTTTTAAGAACTAATACAATTTTGATTTTTTTAAAAAAAAGGTACTGTAAATGGGGCACTGGTGACTCACACCTGTAATCCTAGCCACTCAGGAGGCTGAGATCTGAAGATCACAGTTCAAAGCCAGCCCAGGCAGGAAAATCTATGAGACTCTTATCTCCACCAGAAAACTGGAAGTGGCACTGTGGCTCAAAGTGGTAGAGAACAAGCCTTGAGCGAAAAATCTCAGGGTCAGTGCGTAGGCCCTGATTTCAAGTCCCATGACCGAGAAAACAAAGACATACAGTAGTATGTCTTTTCTGTAACATATCTTAATTGCCAGCTTCAGACCTTTGTGATTTGGGGATTCCTATTAAATAAAATAATAATTACTTGAACACAAATACTACAATACCACAACAAGCTTATAATTAAAGTAATCAAAACTAAATGACCAACAGGTAGGTAGCACATATAGTGCAGATATGTTACATAAGAGGATGAATAGGACAACATAAGTTTTCATCATGTTACTCTGAACGGCATGTGATTTCTATTATTATTATTATTTGTGCCAGTCCTGGGGCTTGAACTCAGGGATTGGGTGCTGTCCTTGAGCACTTTTTCCTCAGGGCTAGTGCTATACCACTTAAGCTACAATTCTACTTCTTGCTTTTGGGATGGTTAATTGGAGATAAGAGTCTCTTGGACACTCTTGCCCCAGCTGGCTTCAAACCACCATCCTCAGATCTTAGTCTCTTGAATAGCAGGATTACAGACGTGAGTCAAAATTGCCTGGCACAAATATGAATTATTCATGAAATTTTCCCTTTCAATATTTCTGGACTATAGTTGTCCACGGGTAACTGAAAATACAAAATATGAAACTATGGATAGAGAAGACTGGTGTATTATAAATATTGGTGTAAGTTTGTTTTTATAGATTCTGTTTGTGGTTTGTTGGAATTCTTGTATCTATGGATCAGTGCCTTTCATCAGTTATAAAATATCTTCAGTCATTACATTTTCAGAGATTGCTTCTGAACAATTGTATTTATCTTCTGAAAGTGCAAATAAACATGTTAGAACTTGTCACTTTTTCTATTGTATCTTACATCCTCCCTTATATATTTTCCATCTTTTTTACACCTTATGGAGACTTACACTTTCATCTGAGCATAAGTTTTAGTCCTTCTTTTAATTCTCTTTCAAGCTTTTTAAAAGCTTACTATTTACCTAAATTACTTTCTAGTTCACTTAATAAAACAGCTTCCATTTGATTTTTTTCATGTTTCTTGCTTCTATTTCCCTGTTGGAATCTTCAAGATTATTTTATTTACCTGAATACACTAATCATAATGGTTTAACAGTCTGTATCAGTAATTCAAATCATTTAAATCTGACAGGTCTGTCCATGTTTCCTATTACCTACTACTTTGTACTCATGCCATATTTCTTTCTTGTGCTTCTCCTATCTTCGTGGATACTGAACCTGAACAATTGTTTATTGGAATAATTTGAGATCTAGGATGATTGAATCTTACTCCAGAGATTTCGTTTGCTTTGGCTGTTTTTATAATGATACTTCTTGCCTGGAAAGCATAAATTAGGAAAGCTAACAGTTTCAGGTATATGAACTTACTATATCCTCTCTAATTCAAACTAGTGTGTGAAAAGTAAACACATCAAGGACAAAGAATGGAAATCCCAGAAAGTTTCCCAAGTACATATAGAAAGTTAGTATGTAATAAAGGTGGAATCTCACATGACTGAGACAAAGATGGGCTTTTTAACAAATAACACTGGAGTAATACAAAGACAATTGGGGGAGAAAAAAATCTAGCTTCTTACACTGAGATCCATACTTCACATTATACACAAGTATAAACTTGAAATGTAGACAAGTAAAACCAATGTATACTAGAAGAAAATATGGGTGAATTATTTGGCCACAAGTAGGAAAGGGTGTCTTTATTATTAAAATCCAGAGGCAGCAAAAGTTTGATAAATTTGGCATTTTTAATACATGGCAGAAAACTGTCATAAAGTTAAAAAAATGGCAAAACTGCAAGAAAAGATTTGCAACATATGCTAAGTAGATAAAGGCATAATAAAGTTCACCTTTGAAGAACATTTAAAACCCTCACTAGAAAAATGTGCAAAAGACACAATCAATTCCCAAAATAAAATAAAATCCTACATATACAGAAAGTGAAACAAAACATCATTTACATACTACCTCCCAACTTATCATGTTAGTGAAAATTTAAAAGTATGTTGCATGTTATGTTGGAAAGAATTAGGGAGCACTCACCTGTTATTACTGGTGGGAAAACAAAAGGGGTCTGAGATTTGGGGAATGAGTAGCCTGGGGATGTAGTGTGAGGAGTCATTCAGGTTAAGAGGCAAAAGAATGCTATTTACAGGGGTGTCAGAACTTATGAACTGAGAATGTCCAGAACATAACCTTGTAGAATTCTACCTTTCAGGTAAGCAGCTCCTTTCCCTGATAGGCATTCCCATCAACCTCTGCAGTGAGGCTGAACTTGGTTTGCTGTGTTTCAGGTCTTTTTTTTTTTAATTTTTAGATAGGATCTTGCTAAAAGGCCCAGGCTGAACTCGAACTACCCATTCTTCTATCTGACCTCCCAAATTGCTGGGATTACAGGCCTGAGCCACATTGCTCAGAGTTGGTTTTAAAAGTTGGTTGTGCATTTTGGGAAAGTTGAGTACCCTCTCTGATCGGATGTCACACCTGTAATGGGCACCTAAGAGGGTTGCACCGTTTCTGTGAGCCATGCCAGGTAAAGCACCTGGGGTCAGAAAGCCCCAATTCTCTGTAACTCTTGGCTTTAACACTACATGCGCGTGTGCGTGTGCACACACACACACACACACACCACCACCACCACCACCACCACCACCACCATCACCACACCACATTACACCTACAGCCTGTGTCTTCTTGGTCCTTTGGGGATGGGGTTGAGATGGGTCAGGAGTGGGGCGGGGGAGGCGATCGAGGGTGACGCGACACTCACGTGACCGGCCAGGCGCCGACGTGGGCACCAGCCCCGCGCCCGCCCTACTGTCCAGTCCTGGTGCCCGCGCGCAACCAGCTAGCTCACTGAACAGCTTGGGCTGCAGGCAAGCGGCGAGCGGGCTTCTGCGAGCCCGCGGAGACGCAGGCCTGTCCTGAGTCCACTCAGGTTAGTGTGGAGGTGGACGCTGCCAGCTGACCCAGGTCAGGGGTGGAGGTGGATGGCAGCTGGATGCAGGAGCAGCAGCTGCTGCAACCGGGTGGGGAAGGAATCAGCCAGACTGGTGAGGAGAGGGGCACTGAGCGGGCAGGGCAGCTGCGGAGGGGTGACAGGGCGGGAAGGCGAACCCTGCGGAGGCTCAGCTGCCTTGCCCACCCCCACCCCTCCATCCATTTTAGAGTAGGCAAGGGGGTGGGGGGTGCGCCCTGCAGTGCGACGGTGAAAACGTAGACGCGTTCTGGAAACAACCCCCCTCCCCTCGCGCTCTGCGCCTGCCCAAGAAGACAAATTGATCCCAACCCAAAGGCAGTGGGGGCGGGGCAAGGCGCCTCTGGGGAGGGAGGGGACACAGATCCAGAGGTAGTTTGGAAAGCATCCTGGTTTGGAGCCCAGGGCCTGAGAAGAAATGGCGGCTGGGGTGCGCTGGTGGGGGCTGAGGGTGGATGGAGGGGAGCAGAGGGAAAGCTCGGTGAGCAGGGTCCGGATTCTGGAGAGGAACCTGGTCCAAGTGTCCCGTCTGTCTGTCTGCAGGTCTGCGCGTCTGCTGTTCCCTGCGCTGTGCCAGGCCTGAAAAGGAGGCACAACCTGTCCTGATCTCTGCAGGTCAGTGGAAGGTGGCAGCATGGACAGGGACTCCGGAGGGCTGAGAGTACGGAGGGCCTGGCCAGGGCAGGATGTGGGTTTCGCTGCTTGTCCCCGACCCCCACCTGTAATGCACACACCTAGCTGTACTGAGGGAGCAAGGAGAGGGCAGCAGGGCCAGACAGCCTGGGAATGGTTGGCTCGTGTGGGGGGAGGGAAAATGTGGGTTAGGGGCAGGTAGGAGGGCACTTGGAGACCCCCATTGGGACGAGATACACAGATTATCTGAACCCTTTTCCACGCTGGAGGAGCCCTCACTCTTCGTGTCTCCTCTTCCCTCACCCCTACCCTCCAGGTCAGGAAAAGGAGGCGCCATGGCGACATGGAGAAACTCCCTAGCGAAAACGAGGGCAAGCTGGACAAGGAGGGAAAGTCAGACGATGAAGTAGAACCTGAGGCTGAAGGAAAGTCGGAGGAAGAAGGGAATCAAGAAGAGGAGGGGAAGGCAGCACGGGAGGGCCAGCTGGAGGGTGAGGGAGGGCCAAAGAAGGAGGGCCACCCCCGGGATGAGGACAAGTCAGGGAAGCAGGGAAAGTCGTCAGAAGATGAGGGCCAGCCACCAGGTGAGGGCAAGGCAGAGCCCCAGGCCAAGGCAGCCAGCGAGACATGCGCAGCTGAAAAGCGTCCGGCTGAAGATTACGTGCCCCGGAAAGCAAAAAGAAAAACCGACCGCGGGACCACGGATGACTCTCCCAAGAACTCTCGGGAGGACTTACAGGACAGGCATCTGAGCAGTGAGGAGATGATGAGAGAGTGTGCTGATATGTCCAGGGCTCAGGAAGAGCTAAGGAAAAAACAGAAAATGGGAGGATGTCACTGGATGCAGAGAGATGTGCAGGATGCATTCGCCCCAAGGGGCCAACGGGGTGTCAGGGGAGTGAGGGGCGGAGGAAGAGGCCAAAGAGGTTTACACGATATCCCCTACCTTTAACGCCCTTGGCCTTAGATTCTGACTTCTCTGATGAGAACTTTGCACACCCTGCTTTTCCTGGTAGATAAGCTCCAGGTCCTGTGCTTTTAACCTTATGCTGATACTTTGCATTAGGTGTCACTGTCCTTACCAGCAGCCTTTTGACTCAAATACAGTGCTCTCTCTTTTAGTACTGGATTTTCACCCATGCATGTACATTGTAAAATAACAATAAAAAACAGTTCACCAAACTGCATATATGGTATCAGCCTATTTTTATCAAAATGTAACTATGTTTACACAATACATTTGTACATAGAGAAAACAAACTGTATAAAACCTCAGCAATGGTCATTCCTACTCCATGACCAAAAATAGATCTCTCCTGTACTGAAAAGTAAGTCTGACAACCTGACAGAATCATTGTTCTATACCATTCTCCTGTTGTGTGCCCATCCAGAGCTTCCCTGGGTGTGACCTGATCAGTAGGCGTTGCTACCATTTCTTTTGAATCTGTTACTGCCCAGTGGCTCCTCTGTGTCACATTTTTGGCTTTCCCTCTCTGTCTGTCTGTCAGCGGTGAACCTTGAACTCAGGGGGTCAAGGTGAGGTCCCTGAGCTCTTTTGATAAAGGGTAGTGCTCTACCACTTTGAGCCACAGCACCACTTCTGGTTTTTGAGTGGTTAACTGGAGATAAGAGTCTCATGGGGACTTTTCTGCCCAGGTAGCTTCATACTGCAATCCTCAGATCTCAGCTTCTTGAGTAGCTAGGATTACAGGCATGAGCCACCAGCACTGGGTTTTTTTTCCCTCTCTCTCTCCTGTCCCCACTTTTTCCTAAACAATATGGATTATGTTTGCCATGATAAAAATTTTTCAAAACTAAAACCAGAAAATAATACATAAAAAGCAATTGCTTAGTTAAATGTTCTTAGGAGAGCTGAAAACATTTCTATTGTCAGAATGTGTCACAAGTAAAATTCACATTACCTCTGGGACCTATAGCTGACAAAGTTAACTTAGTACTTAACCACTGTTTTGAGGGTCAGTCTTATTATCTATAAAATGGGAATAATAATAACCTCATAGGACTGCCTGGTGTATCAGATAACATGCCAACAATGTGATATGTACTAAGTTGGCTCCCTGGCAGTAGCAAAACCCTGGCCAGTCTGAAACACCTGGTTGGGGATGGGGGCGGGATTGAAGGGGTAGTTCTCACATGTGCCCAGATATAAGTTTACGTAGCTGAGAAGCAGTGTCACTCTACTCCAGACGCTACCACATCTGGTGAACATTCCTGTCCTACTGTACCGTCTACTTACACTCCCTGTTAACAACCCCTCTTCTATTGGAGTCCTGTTGGTGATAAGACCCTCTACTTCTATATAGTCCACATAAGGCCAAAGACCCTATTTGGCCCCTATAAGGAGTATACATAAAGCTTTTCTCCTTGCTGCAGAGTTGGGTGACATTTTGGATTTCAGAACATATATATTCAATGGCTAAAAACTATGCAAACCATGCAAAATTCGAAAGAACTCTGAAACATTTCTGATTCTAATTTTCTCACAAATAAAATATAAAGTTCTCTGCCTGTGCTCACCTCACAAAAGAGCTGAGTGAGTTTTTTGTTCTAATTTTTTAAAAGATTATCTCAATTAATTTTCCAAAAGAGACTCACCCTTCCAATGTAAGAGAAGAAAAGTTTAAGAGTGCAGTGTCCAGGAAGGAGAAATCTCTGCTACTCAGTTTTCCCATACTCTCAGAAGCATTGTCTGTCAGCAGGGGCTTACTCTGAAGAGGGAGTATGAGAGCGATCAGTCCCATCCTTCACTGTTGAAACAGCAGCTCACAGAATGTATTAGAAGAAACAGGGATTCAGAGCTCCCTCAGGATGGATGCTGTAACCAAGATTCTGTCTGTTTTTATCAATTGGAAAGCTCTTGAGATCTAAAGGCATATCATATCATTTGCTCCCTAAATAGTTCATATCTGTTAATTCATGTAATAAATATACCCACGAAGGGCATCTACTATAGAGGAAACTCTCAATAATTAGGAATTCAAAGTGAACATCTTTGCAGATATCATTCACCCTCTCCCTAATCCCTCTGTATCCCTGTGTTTTCTCAATGGTCCCAAGTACAAAATGGCTGTGAAATTGATCAAAAGTTTTGACTTCCTTTACCTCTCTATCAGATGACAATTGAGTTGGGAATCTGCCAATAGCCTGGGCCAAGGATGAGTCCCTAATGTGGTACCATGTCCAGAGGGAAGGTAGATTATAATGGTTTTCTGTGAGTAAGGAGAAGTAATACTTTGACCTTAAATGGAAACTGTTCAACTTTCAAAATAGCCTGGAACACTTCTTAAACTTATTAATCATGAGTGTTAGGGTTTAATTCTATATTCTTACTTCTGTCTCATTGATCTATATGTCTATGCTTAAAACCAGTGCCACACTGCTTTGATTACTACAGTTTTAAAGGAAGTTTGAAAATCGGGAAATTTGGGCCACTAAATTTCTTCTCTTTTTTTCAGTATTGTTTTGGCTATTCTGGGTACTTGAATGTCAACATGAACTTTGGGACAAATCCATAATTTTCTGCAATGATGTCAGTTTAAAATTTGATAGGGATGAAAGTAAATCTGTAGGCTCATTTGCAGAGTGATACCACCCTAACAATATCATTTTCCAGTTCAGAAACCCAGTGTGCTTTTATGTTTAATTTTTCTTTAGTTTCTTAATTTTTCTTTTCATTTTTGGCACACAATTCTTATATTCCTTTAGTTAAATTTATTACTTTTTTCTTTTCTTTTTTTTGTGGTGCTTGGGATCAAGTCCTAGAGCCTATTACTTGCTGTGCAAGTGCTATTCCACTGAACTATTTACCTTACCTATTTTATTCTTTTTTTAATTTAATTTAATTTTTTTGTGAACATACTGTACAGAGGGGTTACAGTTACATGGGCAGGATAATGCGTACATTTCTTATCAAGCATTGCAGCCTCCTCCTTTGTTTACCCTTCACATCCCTTCCCAGCCTCCCTCCCCACCCCCAACCCAATCCTCCCCCTTACCTATTTTATTCGTGTGTGTGTGTGTGTGTGTGTGTGTGTGTGTGTGTGTGTGTTAGTCCTGAGGCTTGAACTAAGGACCTAAATGCTGCCCCTGAGCTTCTTTTGCTCAAAGCTAACACCCTACCACTTGAGTCACAGTTCCACTTCTGGATTTTTGGTGGCTAGAAATAAGAGTCTCAGGAAAGGGTCCAGGCTGGTGTCTAATTAAGATTCTCATATCTCAGCCTCCTGAGTAACTAGGATTACAGACATGAGACATCAGTGCCTGGCCATTTGACATTTTTGATTATATGTAAATGGAATCATTTTCCTAATTTTAGTTTTGGATAATTCATTGCTACTTCATAGAAATGCAATTCATTTTGATATTGTATTCTGTAACCTTCCTGAATGTAGTTATTAGTTCTCAAAGCTTTTGAAGTGTGGATACACGAGAAATACTATATACAAAATCATTTTAACTGTGAATAAAGGTAAATTTACTTTTGTTGTTGTTGTTCGTGGTGGTGGTCATCATAGGGCTTGAACTCAGAGCCTGGGCATTGTCCCTGAATTGTTTTTTTGCTAGCATTATACCACACTAAGCCATAGTGCCACTTCCAACCTTCTGGTGGTTACTTGGAGATAATAGTCTCATGGACTTTCCTGCCTGGGCTGGCTTCAAACTATGATCCTCAGCTCAGCGACCTGAGTAGCTAGTATTACAGGCATGAGCCACTTGGTGCCCGACTTAGATTTACTACTTTATTCCAATTTGAACATCTTTTATTTCTTCTTTTTGTCTAATTGTCCTATTTAGAATCTCTAGTACAACATTAAATAAAATTCAAGAAACAAAATATCCTTACTTTGCTAATGATCTCAGCAAAAACATTTAGTTTTTCATTATAACTGTAATCTATACATTATATCTGTGTATATTCTTAACTTTTCTAATTAACCAGCAAAAAGCTGCTGGCTTGGAGGAATGGCTCAAGTGGTATAGTGCTAGCCATAAGCAAGCAAGCTGAATGAGGGCATAAGGCCTGAATTCAAGCCCCAGTACCAGAAAAAAAATGTCTATTTCATCTAGGTTATCTAATTTGTTGCTAAATTAAAAAAAACTACTGTGTGGCCAATCAGCAAAGATGCCAGGATATAAAATGAAATTCAAATTTGCACTTGACCAGGCAGAAGTGTGGGTTGCCATAAGCATTCTATTTACAGCTGACATCTGAAGGGTGGGGAGTCTTGGGAAACTGAACTTTTAACCTTTGTGCTCTGTCCTAACTCTGAGGTGTTGATGTTGAAAGCCTGCACTGGCCTACTGCCCAATTTGCATAAAACCAGTACTATGACACTAGGTTTATGCTAAAATAAAAACCTTTGCATGGTCCACCAACAAGAGCTAAAATAAAGTTCCAATTTCTCTTCTTTGGTCACTTGGTACTGGGGGAACTTATAGGAAGGGAGAGGGGAAAATTTGTTAACTAAATGCTGAAAAGAGAGAATTCTAGAGTATATTTGAGCAGGCATAGACAGATTGTCATGCAGTTACCATCTTCTGCCCCAGGGAATTTGGGGCTTCTGACATCAGATGAGATAGTTGCTTTTCCACATATTGATTCTTTCAAAGCCTGTTCCAAACCATCCTTAAATGGATGCTGGAGACATTTCCTGAAAGACAACTGAAGATTATTATGTGAGGAATTTACGTTCAAATGTACCCAGGCCCTAACTAATTTCAGTATCAGAATTGAAGAGAATTATAGCAATCTAGAGAATTGATTAGTGTTGCAAAACACTATTAGGGGTCAGTAGTGCCAGAAAATGCCACACATGTTGAAAGGTAATTGAGAAGACACCAGAGACATCAGAGATACAGGCTAAGCAATAGTTCTGTTAGATTTGCCACAGGCCACTTTAGTAAGCTAGGAGAACATCTCCTGAAATCAGAACAGATCTCCAGCTGTGGAACAATTTATGCTCCAAGACATAGTTAAAAACAATAGAGCCGGGTGCCTGTGGCTCATGCCGGTAATCCTAGCTACTCAGGAGCCTGAGATCTGAGGATAGCAGTTCAAAGCCACCCCAGGCAGGAAAGTCCGTGAGACTCTTATCTCCAATTAACTACCAGAAAACTGGAAGTAGTGATGTGGCTCTCCTTGAGCTGAAGAGCCCAGAGTTCAAGCCCCACAACTGACCTACAAAAACACAAAACAACCGAACAAAAACAGTGGAGAATCTGGGCATTGGAGGCTCACTCCTGTAATCCTAGCTATTCAAGTGGCTGAAATCTGAGGATTGTAGTTCAAAGCCAGCATAGGCAGTAAAATCTATGAGACTTTTTCCCCTAGTTAACCACCCCAAAAGTAGAGCTGTGGCTGAAGTGGTAGAGTGTTAGCCATGAGCAAAAATAAAGCTCAGGGACAGCATCAGGACCTAAGTTCAAGCCCCATGACCAGCACATTCTCTGTCTCTGTCTCTGTCTCTGTCTCTCTCTCTATCTCTCTCTGTCTCTGTCTCTGTCTTTCTCTCTCTCTCTCTCTCTCTCTCTCACACACACACACACACACACACACACACAATGGAGAAATTAGGAGGCAATTAGTGGCGTTAAACATCTGAATATCTTCAGGTTAAGTGAAAAAGACAGCTCTGCCCAAAGGGCTCTCTATCCTTCAGAGACTGAGGATATAGTCAAGACTGCTTCTTCAGGAGTAACATAAGAGGTTTCAAACTGGTGTGAGCATATATTTTACTAAAATAATCCACTAATCACCAAATAGATATGAAAATAACAATAACAAGACCTAAATGGGCAAGGAAAACCTTCACCCAGAGCTTCTATTATATATTTTTTTCCTTTGTTGGTCCTGGGGCTTGAACTCAGGGACTACATTCTGTCCCTGAGATTCTGTGCTCAAGGCTCGGGCTCTACCATTTGAGCCATAGCACCACTTCCAGCTTTTCCTATTTTTACAGTACTGAGAATCCAACCCAGGGCACTCTACCACTAAGCCACATTCCCAGCCCCTATTATGTATTATTTAGAAGAGTTTCTTAGCCAGATGGGATATTGCATGCCTATAATCCTTGCACTTGAGAGACTGTGGCTGGAGGGTGCAGAGTTCTAGTACAGCCTAGTCTACATAGCAAGGCCTTATCTCAAAAATGTCCAGTTTCCAACAAAAAAAAAACCTTAAAGTTTGAGCTGGATGTTCATAGTTCACACCTGTAATCCTAGCTACTCAGAAGCTGAGATATAAGAGTCACAATTTGAAGCCACTTGGGGCAGGGGAGTCTGTGAGATTCTTATCTCTGATAAACTACTCAGAAAAAGCTGGAAGTGGCACTGTGACACAAGTGGTAGACCGCTAGCCTTGAGAAAAAGAATCTCAGGGACAGCACTCAGGTCCTGAGTTCAAGCCCCAGGACTGGTACAATATAGATAGATAAATAGTTAGACAGATAGATAGATGATAGATAGATAGATAGATAGATAGATAGATAGTTTTCAAATAAATAGGAAATTCAAATGATCTATATACCAGAAAAAAGACAAGCAGAAAATAGAAAACAGTCTCCTATGAGAGTTAGATCAGTTGGCTGACAATAATTTTAAGCTTCCTATAGTTGCTGGCATGGCAGGGATGCACCACCTTGTTCAGGTTCTCTCAATAGGAATGGAATCTCTGACTTTTTTGTGCCATTCTTGGATCTTGAACTGAGGGCTTGGCTGTTGTCCCTGGGCTTTTGTGCTCAAGGTTAGCATTTTACCACTTGAGCCATAACTCTATTTCGGATTGTTTTGGTGGTTAATTAATTGGAAATAAGAGTCTTATGGACTTTCCTGCCCAGGATGATTCAAACTGAAATCCTCAGATCTCAACATCCTGAGTATTAGGATTAGAGGTCTGAGCCAGTAACGCCTGCCTTGGACTTTTACTTATACTAGAATCATGGTAACAATTTTAAAAAAAGCCTAATATGGGCACAAAATAGACATTAGACCAATGGAATAGAAGATCAGAAATTAGGTCACATAGATACAGGTATCTGATGTTTAACAAAGAAGCCAAAAACATACATTAAAGAGAAGGCAACCTCTTCAACAAATGGTACTGAAAAAAAAACTGGTTATCTAAATGTACAAGACTGAAACTGGGCACTTATTTTTTACTCTGTGAAAAATTAATCAACAACCTTAATATAAGATGGGTACTGGTTGCTCACACCTATAATCCTAGCTACTCAGGAAGTTGAAATCTAAGGATCACAGTTTGAAGCCAGCCCTTCAAGGAAAGCCCATGAGACTCTTATTTCCAATTAACTAACAAAAATCTGGAAGTAGAGCTGCGCCTCAAGTAGTAGAGCACTAGACTTGAAGAAAACAAATAAACAAACCCCACAAAATAAAACCAAAACACCCCTCAGAGACACCCAGGCCCTGATTTCAAGTCCCATGACCCACATACTTATATATATATATATAACCCAAAGCTCTGAAACTACCATAGAAAAGCATAGGGAAAACATTTCAAAGTATAGGCAAAGGTAATAACTTTCTAAATAAGTCATCAGTAGCTCAAGAAACAGAAGCAGGAATTAAAATATGGGCCAGATGCCAGTGGCTCACACTCAGGAGTCTGAGATCTCAGGATCATAGTTCGAAGCCAACTCAGGCAGGAAAGCCCATGAGACTCTTAATGCCAATAAGCCACTCAGAAAAAGCTGTAAGTGGATCTGTGGCTCAAGTGGTAGAGTGCTAGCCTTGAGCAAAAGAAGCTCAGGGACAGTGCCAGGACCCTGAGTTCAAGCTCCAGGACTGGCAAAAAAAAACAAACCACAGAAACAATTAGCTACCATAATCCTAGCTACTCAGAAGGCTAAGATTTGGAGGCTAGGAAGGTTGCTCAGTGGTAGAGTGCTTGTCTTGAATGCAGGAGGTCCTGGGTTCGATTCCTCAGCACCACATAAGCAGAAAAAGCCCCAAGTGGTGCTTTGGCTCAAGTGGTAGAGCACTAACCTTGAGCTGAAGAGCTGAGGGAGAGTGCCCAGGTCCAGAGTTACAGCCCACGACCAACAATAAATAAATAAATAAATAAATAAGGCTAAGATCTGGAGGACTGCAGTTTAAAGCCAGCCATAGCAGAGGCCCAGACATGAACAAGAAAGCCAAGTAAGAATGTGAGGCCAAATTCAAGCCTCAATACTGGTATAAATAAATAGATAAATAAAATACATTGATTCCCATGGTATAAATCATGGCCAATTCCAAGCTATTTAATGCCATCATTGTATATGGATTTCATAATGTATCCTCTTTAGCTAATACAATTCAGCACCAACACACAATTATCCATATATTTAAGAGAAAATTATTTTTAAAAATCTTCCAAGAAAACTCCAGGCCCATTTGTCTTCACTAAAGAATTCATTCAAGGATGAAAATACTAGTTTTTTGTTTTCTTTTGGTGTGTGTGTGTGTGTGTGTGTGTGTGTGAGAGAGAGAGAGAGAGAGAGAGAGAGAGAGAGTTTACAGCACTGCTCCCAGCCATTGGTAAAGATGGAATTTCATGAAAGTTTTTACCCATACTGGCTTGAACCTTGATCCTTTAATCTCCAAGTATCTGGTATTAGAGGTTTGAGCCATGGTATCTAGTTCTAAATAATACATGTTTCAGACAAATTCTTTCAAAAGGTCTTAGAGGAAAAGCTTTCCTCCATATATAATGAAGTCAGAATTACCTTGATACCAATATAAAGAAAAGTACAGACCTCAAGAATACATATGCAAAAATTCTCAACAAAATGTTGGGAAGTTGAATATAGGAAAATGTAAAATGTATGTACGTTCATGTGAGGTTTATTCCAGGAATGTGAAATTTATTAAATATTTGAAAGTCAGTATAACTTAGTATTTTAATATAACAAAAAATATTACGCTAAAAGTAAACTATGTAACTTGTGGGTGGGGAGACTGGAGAAGGAAACTGGGAAAGACCAAAGAAAGTGGTGACATTATCCAAAAAGAAATGTATTCTTTACCTGACTTATTTAAGTATAACCCCTGTTGTACATCATCTTTATATATAATAACAATTTAATAGTTATATATTATTTATATAATATATAATTTATATATAATAACAATTAAAAATAATATATATAACCATCTCAATAGATGACATAAAAAGCATTTGATAAAAAGTTCAATTCTCCCTTCCCTTCCACAAATTATACCAACATAAAATACAGTGAAAACAGAGGTTATGCCGCGGTGGAGGGACATACAAAGCAACAAAGAAATATCTTATAAATATGTTAGAAACAATGACAATAAAGAAGAAAATATTTGAGTCCTTATCTTGGGGTTCATTTCACCTAACATCAACTTATCTGACGGTTTCTGCTTGTCTCAGACATATACTAGTTATTGTATTAAGGGAAACCATGGGACCTATGTTTCTTTGGGCCTAGCTTACTTCACTGTTTAAATAGGGATACAGGTGGACCCATTGCAACAATGAGATGTACAAGACGTTATGTCGAAAAACGAACTTTACAACTTTGGCACAGGGATGGGGGGACGGGGATGGAGGGGGGTGTGGAGGGATGGGAAGGGATGGGAAGGGGAAACATAGGAGGAGGCAACAATGCTTGATAAGAAATCTACTCATAGGGCTGGGAGGTTGGCTCAGTGGTAGAGTGCTTGTCTTGCATATATAAGGCCCTGGGTTCGATTCCTCAGCACCACATAAGCAGAAAAAGCCAGAAGTGGCGCTGTGGCTCAAGTGGTAGAGCACTATCCTTGAGCTGAAGAGCTGAGGGACAGCCCAGACCCAGATTTCAGGCCTCATGACCCATCAAAAAAAGAAATCTACTCATTACCTTGCTCATGTAATTGTAACCCTTCTGTACGGTATTTTACAATTAAAAAACAAAAAGTTCAATTCTCATTTATGATCAAATGTCTCAGAGAAGGCAAGTATTTCCCAGGAACAGAGTGTTTGTATAGCATGTATTTAATTCCCAGAACTGCAAGTAAGAAAAACGTTTAATATTTTTTTATTGTAAAGATATTATACAGAGGGGTTACAGTTACATGAGTAAGGTAATGAGTACATTTCCTATGGAACATTGTTACACCCCCTCCTTTGTTTTTCCCCTACTATCCACTCCCTCCCCACCTCCCCAACTCCTCCCCCGCAAAAGTTGTAAAGTTCATTTTCAATATAGTGTCTTGTATGTCTCTTTGTTACAGTGGGCCAATATGTATCCTTGTTTTGGCATTTTGTTATTTGCCTTCCCCTCCCCAAATTAGAAAATTGTATATAAAAGATGCAGGGCCCTGGAATCAAATAGAGTGACAACAGGGGTTATATCATGGGGGGAGAACATACACAAGAAACAAAAAAATCACATAGTACATTAAAAACAACAGTGACAAAGAAAAAAACTCTGTGTCCACATCTTGGGGTCCATTTCACTTAGCATCATCTTATATGGTCATATGTACATAGCTTTTGACCTTTTCTGCTTGTCTGGTTAAGATTATCCTAGATGTATACTATTTATTGCTAATAAGGGAAAGCATGGAACCTATGTTTCGTTGGGTCTGGCTTACTTCACTTAATATATTTTTTCCAAGCCTTTCTGCAAATAAGCTTTTTTTTAAATTCAGGAAAATATAGATAGAAATAAAACTGCTCAGGTTGAGATATGGCATCTATAAGAAAACATCACAAAGTAAATTAAGCACCAGAGGAAAGGGACACAAATTTACTGAAATGAGAAATTTTATACATGAATTCTGTTCAGAAATTTACTAAGCAGTCTAGATTTAGAAAAACAAAAGTCTTAATAGTTCTGCTGGCCACTTATCCTGATAGTATAAAATAAAAGAGATATAGTCTGTTCTCTGGAAGAAAGAGTATCTTCATGAGAAAGTAGCATCCAGGCATTTTGAATAAATAAGATATAGGCATGACCTAGGTGCTGGTGGTTCATATCTTTAATCAATCTTAACTATTCAGGAGGCTGAAATCTGAGGATTAAAGCCAGACCAGGCAGAAAAGTTCCTCAGACTCTTATCATCAATTAACCACGCCAAATCCAGAAGTGGAGCTGTGGTTCAAGTGGTAGAACCCTGGCCTTGAGCAGAAAAACGCAGGGACAGCACCCAGGCCCTGAGTTGAAGTGGCACACATATGCATGCACACACACACACACATCACACACAGAGATGTAGATATCAATTTAAAAAATATAAAACAAAAAACACAGTTCTAAAAATAGGTGTGTATGCATATTTTTAATCCTGCTATTCAGTATGTAGTCAACAGAACTATTGCATAATTTAATAGCAAATATCTTCTTTGCTCTACCTTTTGGGGTCCAACAGCCCCAGGAGCAAATAATTGATTTAATGTATTAATATATGCTTTCTCAATTGAATCAGAAGCATTAAGAGGGCTTGGAGTCCTGTAAAATATTTTTATTCCTGCTATGAATAACTTGATATATATATATATATATATATATATTTAGAGAGAGAGAGAGAAAGGAATGCTGTGCATTAACAGCAAGAATGCTCCTATTTCAGGCAATAAATATATTTTCTGGATTGTACTTACTTAGAAGGAAACGTGTATATTTTGATCTATGAAAATCCAAGTATTTTTAGTTTTACTTTATATTCTTAATAGACGTCTAGAAGTGAATGCTTACCAATTTAGAGTATTTGTAAGAGAAATGTGGGACTCAAAAACCCAAAATAGTGATATGAAGAGAAAATGAAGATTGTTAGACAAATGACGAGATGAAAACATCGCTTGTTGAGAAAAGAACTTGTTATAAATTCGTGAAGGTAAAACGGTCCAATTTCAATATTGTATCTGAAGGGTTGGGGGGAAAGTGTGTGTGTGTGTGTGTGTGTGTGTGTGTGGCCTTGGTAACTGAGGGAAGGTGGGGGGAGGGACGTGGTATTCAGCAGACAGGAAGAGGCAGGGAACAGATGCTAATTTTCCCCGCCAGAAAAAGGATATAAACCAAAAGAGGTGAGTGACAATGTCCGCTGTGTCTAGGATCAGGATGCTGGCAGGCTTCTAGGGAATGGTCGCTGGACAAAGTGGTAACTAGGGATCGGATCTCGGCAGTGACGTGCAGCCCTCACGTGACTCTGAGCCTATGTCTGCCCAAGTCCCTCTCGTCCTGATTCTTTTTTGCCTGTCCAGACACCATCTCCCTAATAGCCCTGGGTCGAGAGGGAAAGCAGAAGGAAGTAAGTTCCTTAAATCCTCTGAACTCGTGTGATTGGCAGTGCAGTGCTATCCTGTAACCTCTGGGATCAGATAGGGATGGACTGTCCAGGCTTTTCCTAGGCTCCAGCCCCGCCCCCTGAGTCAACAACTTCAGTACAGAAAATGGTGGTCTTGAGGGTGAGATGGGATGGGAAGGTGAATGAAGCCCCTCTGGCAGGGGGAGGTACAGAGAATAGGCAATAACTTTTTAAAATGACCTTTGCCGGGTGGGGAAGCCTGAGTACAAAGGACAAGGCTTTATTTGGGCTGGGGGGGGGGCGGGGGAGGAAAGAGGGCGTGTCTGAGAAGCGAGGTAAACTCCAAAGGGGCTTTCATGGGGGTGGCTGGTGGTGTCCAGAAAAATGGGTGTGCGTCAGTCTGTGTCTCCGCCTCTCTCCCTGCCCCCATACCCTGTCGGGCGTCTTTCTGCAGATCTGCACTTCTCAACTCGGCACCTTGAGGAGGGGACGACTAGGTGCACTCCCGCAGGAGGACCAGGTGGCAAAAAGGCTTGAGCAGTGGTCCAGGACTGGGATTCAGTCCTGGAGACCGCCTAATGGAATGGAGTCCTGGGTCCCACTATCCCGCCCGCTGTCACAGCGGGAGAGGCCTGTGGCAAGGCCTGTTGGGGAAATGGTGGGCTTTTTGGGAGGGGGGCGACGGAGCCACTGTTTAAAGACCTGGGCCCCGTAACAGGGAAAGACAGGCATTGGAACCCGTGACGAAGTCATTGGTCCAGCCTGCCAAGGATTGTGACTTTACGCTGCCTTTTCTTGTCTCTTAAGACTAACCGTGCTTGGAGAAGAAAATCCTCACCATGGAAAAATCATGCCAAGAAAAGAAAGAAGAACCCCAGAGCGCTCCAAAGGCAAATGAGGGGCAGCCTCCGATGGAGCAGCCTCCCGAAAAGCAAAGTTCGGACGAGGATCAGACCTCGGAGGACTGCTCCTCTGAGGAGGAGGAGGAGGAGGAAGAGGAAGAAGAGGAGGAAGAGGAAGAGGAGGAAGAGGAGGAGGAGGAGTTCTTCCCCGAGGAGCTGCTGCCTGAGCTGTTGCCGGAGCTGCTGCTGTCACAGGAGCGCCCCCAGCGGCAGTGCCTCTCTGTCAAGGCCCTGCTGGAGGAGCGGCCTCCCATGGAGCAGCCTCCCTGCGGCGTGGGCAAACACAAGCTGGAAGAGGGAAGTTTCAAAGAGAGATTGGCTCGTTCTCGCCCACAATTTAGAGGGGACATACATGGCAGAAATTTAAGCAATGAGGAAATGATACAGGCAGCCGATGACATGGAAGAGATGAAAAGAGTAAGAAACAAATTGATGATAATGCACTGGAAGGCAAAGCGGAGCCGTCCATACCCCATTTAATGGGAGCTACTTTTCATGCTGCTTTGTCTAAGAGAATGGCCACCTGGACTCGCTTTGCATTTTCTTCCATGGCTTTTCCCGTTTTCTTACTTTTAACATCTTGTGAAACTTCATTTTAGATGTTTGACTTATAAGGAACATAAAATTCTTTCTTTTATAACCTTCTAAAATCAGAATAGTGTCCATTTGCATGGAGAGATGTACATTATATATTGTGAAGTGAAAAAAGCAATTTTTAAAAAGTATATATAGTATCTCATTTTTGTAAAAACACATATTTATATGTTAATATGAAAAGAAAAAACTAAAAGTATATACTTCAAAAGCTTAACACTGGCTATCTGTGTATTAAGAAATTAGATGAATCTTATTTTTACTTTCTGCTTTATCTGAATTCTCATTTTTCCACACACAGTATACTGAAAAATGTGAAACAATGTTGAAAGAAACCTGTTAATTAGCCTATATAGATGTGACCGGTAATAAATATTTCTCAATCCTTAAAAAAAAGAAATGTGAATCCCTATTCCTTCTGAATAGCATATGTAAAGATAAAAACCACACATTTATTATAATCAGGTCATATTTTCTCATTTAAGTAAGAATAAAACTTGCCTCATAGCGATGCTGTGGAAGCAAAGGAGATAAAGATAGTGTGAACTGTGTGTTTTTAATTTCTCCATCTGCTCATATAGGACACCATTTCCTACAGATTTCCTTCAAATACACAAGATAGTACATAAAGGGAGTCTAACTATCCATGCCAATATTTCCTGTGAGATTCGAGATGAGTACCGCACTATTCCAGCCTTACTGTACTCTGGGATACTCCAATAGCTGTCAGGCACAGCTCCTTCTTCATCAAAGTCTTCCTCCTTCCACTGACCCCCAGAGCTGCTGATATCCTCAAGGTAAAAAACCTCACTGATTTCTTTGTAGTCTCTGGTGAGCCACAGTTGCACTGTGACTGTTCCAGGTACCTGGAGGATGCCCCTCTTCTAGCTTTAGTATTATGCATACCCAGGTGTATAATATCCCAGTGATGCTTGGACCTTTGCTGTCTTCAAACAATGCTTACAAAAATAGGCCCTTTCTATTGCTCTTCATATAAAGCCTCTCCTTTTTAAATCATCATGAACTCCAAGATTCTGCTTGCCTATGTTAGAGTCAGTATGAACTATGCTTTGAAATTCTAGAAGGAACCCAGTGGGAGAAGGAGTGTTTCCTCATGTTCAACATTAAAATTATTTAAATAGTCAACTCTTCTTCAAGCTCATTAATGTTGGCTTTAGAGAACGCATTTCCTCAGGGCTGGTAAAGTGGCTCAGTGGCAGAGTGCTTGCTTTGCAAGCATGAGGCCCTGGGTTTGATTTCTCAGCACCACATAAGCAGAAAAAGCAAGAAGTAGTGCTGTGGCTCAAGTGGTAGAACACTGGCCTTGAGCTGAAGAGCTGAGGGACAGTGTCCAGGCTTAGAGTTCAGGCCCCAGACTAACCAAAGAGAGAGAGAGAGAGAGAGAGAGAGAGAGAGAGAACACATTTCTTTTATTCTTTTTTATTTGCATATGGGCCATGACATTCGTCTGCATAGATATTTCATGAGCATACCCTTTGAAGGTGATGCTAATAACAGAAACTATCATTGCCAGAAGGTAGGTATCTCTGAGGTGAAGAGCAGCTGGGAGTTTGCTAGTGCCCCACAGGAAAGTCCAACCTATGGAGAGTCTGTGTTTTGGGCTTGTCTGGGTTTCAGAAAAGGTGGCAGCAGCCACAACCTGAAGGATGTCCCTACACAGGCCAAATAGTGTTCCTGTTCAGCATAAAAGGATCAGTCTTCTCACCACAGGTCAGAGGCCATTTAATAAGAAGGCATGTGGGTGACAGAGAAAGAACTTTTATCAGAATAAGCTATCTCACTGGAAAATGGCTTGTCATCCTCAATTCTATGTTAGGAAAAGACTTTTACAGGAAGTTTAAGAGAGTGGATTTTTAGCCACAGATGGAAGAGTGCTAGAATAATCATTAATCCTATCTCCGTATGCAAAAATGAAAATTTTCTTTAGAGATTCATTTTTTTAATATTTTTAATTTAATTTTATTTTAAAGATGCTGTACAAAGGGGTTACAGTTACATGAGTAAGGTAATGACTACATTTCTTGTAGAGCATTGTTACCCCCTCCTTTGTTATTCTTCCACTATCCCTTTCCTCCCTCATCTCCCTCACTCCTCCCCCGCCAAAGTTGTAAAGTTCATTTCCAATATAATGTCTTGTGGGTATCATTGTTGCAATGATCCTGTGTCATTGTTTCAGCATTTTGTTATTCCCCTTCCTCTCCCCAAATTAGACAAATGTATATACAAGATGCAGGGTAGCGAAATCAAGTACAGTGACAACAACTATATACCATAGGGGGAAGAACATACAAAAGAAACAAAAAAATTACAAAGTACATTAAAAACAAAAACAACAAAGAAAGACCTCTTGTGTCCATAATTTGGGGTTCATTTCACTTAGCATCATGCTATATAGTCATATGTACATAGCTATTGAGCTTTTCTGCTCATCTGATAAGATTCTCCTAGATGTATACTAATTATTGCAAATGAGGGGAACCATGGGACCTATATTTTTTTGGGTCTGGCTTACTTCACTTAAGATTTTTTTCCCAAGTCTTTCCATTTCCTAACAAGTGGGGCAGTGTCATTCTTTTTGGTGGAAGCATAGAATTCCATTGTACATGTGTGTGTGTGTGTGTGTGTGTGTGTGTGTATCTACATCTATATCTATCTATCTATCTATCTATCTATCTATCACATTTTCTTAATCCTATCATCTATAGAGGGACATCTGGATTGGTTCCATATCTGAGCTATGGTGAATAATGCTGTGATAAACATAGTTGTGCTGGTAGCTTTAATATGGCCTTGTTTGTGATTATTTGGGAAAATGCCCAGAAGTGGGATTGCCGGGTCATAGGAGAGCTCTACGTGGGGTCTTTTGAGGAACCTCCATACTTCTTTCCAGAATGGTTGAACAAGTTTACACTCCCACTAACAGTGCAGTAAGGTTCCCTTTTGGCCACATCCCCGCCAACATCTATTATTAGATTTCTTGATTCTAGCCATTCTAACTGGGATGAGGTAGAATCTCAATTTTGTTGTTTGATTTGTATTTCTTTCCTTTTCTTTCTTTCTTTCTTTTTGCCAGGCATGGGGTTTGAACTCCGTGCCTGGGCACTGTTCCCTCAGCTTTTCAGCTCAAGGCTAGTACTCTACCACTTGAGCCACAGCAACACTTCCGGTTTTCTGGTTCTTTATTGGAGATGAGTTTCAAGGACTTTCCTTCCCTGGCTGGCTTTGAACCGCAATCCTCAGATCTCAGCCTCCTGAGTAGCTAGTACTACAGGCATGAGCCACCAGGGTCAGGCTTGATTTGCATTTCTTTTATGGCTAGAGAAGTTGAGCATTTCTTCATTTGTCTATCTGTGATTCTTATTTCTTCTTCAGAGAAGTCTCTAAGTCTTTAGCCCACTTACTAATGGGGTGGTTGTTTCTTTGAGGATTTGTTTTTGGAGGATTTAATTTTTGAGTTCTAAGTATATTTTAGATCTGAGGCCCTTGTTTGTTGTATAGCTAGTGAACATCTTCTCAAAATTCATGTATGTACATTTTGGTGTTGTCTGAAGGACCCCAGATATTCTGGTTTCTGAAAATCTAAAGGAAGGTTATGAAGTAGTAGGTCTTATGAGTAATGTTTCTCTTTTTTTTCTTTTTCTTGGAATAGCAGATGCTAGCAGATAATATATTAATTATCTAGGTGCAGCTTTTTATTTTAAAATATTAAGGAATGGTAAAGAAAAAAATTTGCAAAGGATAATTTGCAAAGTCAAGTTAACCCACTGGGCAGGTTCATTCCTAAAAGCAGCTTTCCTCAGCATCGTGGACAGTGTGGAATCAGAGCATCCTACAGCTGGAAGGAATCTCCTTCATAGTCCTACTACAGCCCCATCTACCTTTCAGGGACCTAAGCAAGGACAAGAGGAGGGACAGGAGGCTCCTGGGGCTCCAGAGCTCCCAGCACCTCAGTGACAGCATGGATCCTGCCCAGCCTCCAGCCTGTTGCTGTCTCCCTTCAGCTCAGGTCACATCAGCCTTTCCTATCTTTATGTGTTTCCAAAAGCCTGAGACATACTCCACTTTTCCTCAGAGTCCCTTCCTTGTTTTTCTGGACACAAGAAGGGTGTGTGTGTGTGTGTGTGTGTGTGTGTGTGTGTGTGTGTGTGTGTGTGTGTGTGTGTGTGTGTGTGTGTG
>NW_012267519.1:676370-688654 GCF_000151885.1 Dipodomys ordii
CTGTGTGTGTGTGTGCCTGTGTGTGTGTGTGCCTGTGTGTGTGTGTATTTATATAGGTTCAGGCTGTGTGTGTGTGTGTGTGTGTGTGTGTGTATGTGTGAATTTATATAGGTTCAGGCTGAAGCCAGAAGCTGAAAAGGGAAGGCTATTGCTCTTGCATTTCCCACACGGAGATTTTCCCTGGGGCAGGGAGAGGGAGGAGAGCAGAAGAGCCATTATCTGGACAGGGTCATTATAGTTAACAGCAGCAAGTACTGCATTAGTGCCATTAGGAAAGAATGCAGAAGAGGCAGCAGAGGGCACCCTCAATTGGGAAGGGCAGATATCTAAGTGGATAGGCCCTGTCCAGTATAACCAAGGGCAGTCAGAGGGAGGAAGGTAAACTGTGTTCTGGCCACTGTAACATGAACACATGAACTAGAAACCCACCCTGAGCTTCCTCAGATTCCCCAGAGAAAGCCACAGGCCTGGAGACTGTTGCCATGGCAGCAGCTATCCAGTGCTCACTGCCTTCCCACTTTCTGCTTGGCTGAGTCGTCTACCTTCTGATGCATTCAGCTTCTGCTTTCCACCAAGAAAGGTTGACGTGGCTCAACAGGGCTGGATGGAAATGTGACTCACTTCCCTAGGAGCAGCTTTCACCAGATGACCCCTGTAGTATAATCTAAAAAAATGTTAGAAAGTGAGATGTACGGACCAATGCTTTTCTGAATTATATAGGGTAGTCACAGGGTATAGAAGGAATAACTGGGAGTCCACAGATACAGGCTCCAGGACCAAATTTTCTGACTTCTTACATGAATTTGGCAGATTATTTGATCTCTGTTTCTGGTGTTTTTTTCATCTGTAATTGAGATTAAAAACTGATTTAAAGAATTGTGTTCTTGGTAGAGGGCATGCTTAGTACATGGGAACAAGGGGAGGAAGGGAGAGAGAAAAAAAGGAGGAAAAGTTATGCACTTATTTTGAGTTTGGTGTGAATTTAAGGATATATAAAATTTGAGTTGAGTCAACATAGTAGTGGTTGATTGGTATTAAAGTAGCAAATATGCACTACAAAAGATATTAAAGAGATGCCAATGCAAATGACTAAATGTAGTAACCTGTGCCTTTGTGTGTCACAATGTTCATTAGATCAGAGGAATGAAAAATTAATTTAACTTTTTTGTGGTTCTAGGGATCAAATCCTCATGCACCTTAGGCAAATATGAACACTGAGCTACACCCCATTAGTCCCAGATTTCCTGCTTTTTAAACTTGCATTCTTGTAAGGTCATTGAAAGAATTTTGGTCTATTTTAAAAGGCAATATATCTGCTACTTAATAAATAATTTCATCCAGCCTAATATCCTGGCTCTTGGCCTTGGCCTTCTTTTTGTTGCAAGATCTGAAGTGTCTCTCCTTCTCTGTATTTTTCCTACAGGGAATAATTTTTTAATGCATGTAAGTTTGGCAATTTTTTTTGTGTTAAAGTTGGCCACAATTCACTTCTGTGTGTGGGAGGGGCGGGGGATTATCTTCTCCCCTATGCTCAGTGCAGCAGAGGAAATGCCCTAGAGCATTTAGAGTGAGTGGAAAGAAATAAAGACACATATAGCTAAAAGGGATACATGGAAGAAAATGGGAGAAAAGGTAAAAAATATTCCAACTGAAGGAGATCTGTATAACCTATGCCAGCGATGAGGCTAGATGCACAAACCAAGCAATGGATTTGCAGTGTGCTGCCAGAATCTCTTTTCCACTGGTCTGTGGGAACTATCTGGTTCCTCCGGAAGGAAGGTGGTATCACAGAGGTGGTTACTAATGGCCCTCAGTATGTATAGTCTATTTTAATGCTTTTGAAAAAGTTCAAAGAACAAATACTTTAAGTGATGCTGACCTTTATCTGGCCTAGAAGAGTGGGTTACACTAAGAGAATGGCCTAGCAAGGGCACAGAGAGGAAATGTGATAAAGTATGTTTCAATCATCCTGTTGGGGTTATATCAGCAATAACAAGAAAAAAGGATGTCAAATTTATAATCTGTGTCTCAGCCTAAATTCTGAAAAGCCCTGAATGTCAAGGCCTTTGAGGAAAGAAATGAATCAGGAAATTAAGTTAATCATTTATTTGTTTTTTAAAATTTTTTTCTACTGATTCTGGTCTGCATTGGACAGTGTCTTCTCTAAATTCATATTGGCCTGGTAATAATATAGATTATTGAGGGAGGACATGGAATATCTTGATGGCCTACATAAACAGCTGTCTCCCAACGTGGTATATGGCAAGCCCTCAGTAATGGTAAGATTCCCAGAAACTTTTAGAGAACAAATATTGTTTCCTTGTGGTTGGACTTTGTGTTTCTTTCAATCTGACATATTCTAGTGGATATAAAACAAATCATTATGTCTGCTTTTTTTTTTTTTTGCCAATCCTAGGGTTCGCACTCAGAGCTTTGTGCTTGCTAGGTTTGCTTGCTCATGAGTGGCACTCTATAAGTTGAGGCTTACCTCACCCCCAGTTTTTCTGTTGGTTATTTTGGATATGCAGTCTCCCAAAGTTTTCTGTCTAGGCTCGCTTCCAGCTGTGATCCTCCAGACCTCAGCCTCCTGCATACCTAGGATTAAGGCATGAGCCGCCTGTACCACGATATGGCTGCTTTTTATTGAATACCTAAACTATAAAGATCTATCACCCCAAGCACAAGAAAATATTTAAAAAATCATATAAGCAAAAAAAAATACTGCTCAGGGCTTGCGATGTAGCTTAGAGCATTTGCCTAGCAAGTGCAAGACCCGAGATTTGATCCTCCACATTACAAACCAAAAAAAAAAATTTCCAAAAACAATGCTGGCCAATTAACCATATAATTTCTATTAGATTTGTAGGCAGTAACTAGCCCGTGACTATGTATGGGTGAGGTATTTTGGGGGGGTGGTGAAAAAAGACAGACTGGAAACATTTACCTTTCCCCCTGATAGCCATATCTTAGAATGACCCTTGCTACAGACCTAGCTGACTTGTCTCCCACCTCCTTTCTCCTCCCCAAACATAACCTGCTACTCTAAAAGAGATAAGCTGTGATCTGAGGGACAAATAGTTTGTTGGCATGCGTGCTAAAATCCCCTTTCCTGTAATTGAAGATAAGATTCCATTTCTGTACAAAGAGCCCTTTCCTCAGTTCCCATCTTACCCCCCTTCCAGTGACAAACTACCCCAGACCCCTGTCCTGCCTGACTTCATTCTTCTTGCCTAATAAAAGAGACCTCAGTTGCAAGGGAATTAAACCATTTCTTCGCCAGCTGGGCTGAAGAAGACACGGACACCCTTCTCAGGTTTTTCAGTCCAATAAAACCTGTTTGGCCTGTGAGTTGGTTTTTCTGATCTTTTTTTTATTCATACTCTTAGTACTTGAAATATTTCCTTACAGAGTTCATTAGCAGAATACAGTTATATAGGAGAAGTGAAAAAACTTTGAATGATTGGAGGTAATTGAGAGGTTAATTCAGTTTGAAACTAATTAAGTTTAACTTTCAGGCCCATTGATTTGTACAGGCACCACCTAAGGCATCCAGGAAGACTGTGGAAGGCAAAATTCTAAAATGATCTCCAGCCTGGCACTGGTAGCTCAAGCCTGTAATCCTAGCTATTCAGGAGGCTGAGATCTGAGGATCGGGGTTCAAAGCCAGCTCGGGCACAAAGCCCCTGAAACACTTATCTCCAATAAACCACCAGAAAATCAGAAGCGGCGCTGTAGCTCAAGTGGTAGAGTGCTTGCCTTGAGCTGAAGAACTGAGGGACAGCACTCAGGACCAGAGTTCAAGCCCCACAACCAGAAAAAAAAAATCCAGTGGCATTCATATTGATATGTTTTCTCCCTGTGATTGTAGATGGAACTTTTACATATGATATCATTTCCATGATTATGCTATATTATTTAAAAAGATATTTTGTAGATACAATAAAGATTCTAATAAATGAATTAATCAAAAGGGCAACAACTAGGCGATCTTGACCTAATCAGTTAGCATGGGAGCATGTGTCAAGGTATATGAGTTATGTTTAGGAGCTGATAATGACCCCTGGTAACAGCCAGAAGGAGTAGAACCTCAATCCCATGGATTTCAATTCTGCCACAATCAGGAAAAAGACTTCAAGCTCCAGATGCAGCTTAACACATTGTCTTCAACTTTATAACACCTTGAGCACAGAGCCTGATCACAGTATGATTGGATTTCTAACTTACTCAACTGTGAGCCAAATAAGAGTGAGAGTTATTTTAAGACTTTATGTTTCTGATATTTTGTTATGTCAGTAGAAAACTGACATATGGGTCATAGCTATGCCTCAAATATTTTTGTAGAGTTAGCAAAAGTGGAATATTGACTCTCCATTCAAGTCTGCTGTCTACTATGACTTCCTGTTCTATTGTTGGTGAGAATTATGTGGGCATGTTGTTGGACAAGAGGAAGTTGATTTGGAATTACATTTAGTTTAGGTTTTGTTAGATAATTTATTCATGGGTCTCTTCTATATATGATGAAGTAATTACAAGTAAGAGTAATTACAGGGTAGTAAGAAAAATCCCTAGTATTCAAACTAGGGTTATCCAACTCTAATGCTAATGAACCTACTTGCATTTCATAGGCTTAGTAGGGCTGGGAATGTGACTTAGTGGTAGAGTGCTTGCCTAGCATGCACGAAGCCCTGGGTTCGATTCCTCAGTACTACATAAACAGAAAAGGCCAGAAGTGGTGCTGTGGCTCAAGTGGCAGAGTGCTAACTTTGAGCAAAAAGAAGCTCAGGGACAGTGTCCAGGGCCTGAGTTCAAACTCCAGGGCTGGGAAAAAACATCTCATAGGCTTAGTAAACAATACCACAATTCAAACATGATGATCTATCACTGCCTCTTGCCAGTATTTGAAGGTATTCAAAGTATTCCCCACTCCCCTGATTCCAATATAATATTTTAACTTTAGTTTCCCCTACTGCCCGCAAATACCATGTGATTTATCAAAAATAGATTCAGCCATAATTTTTGCCAATTATAAATGTGGATTTGCTCAGTCATATGTACATAGGTTTCTATTTCTAGGTTTTATAGGTTTATATGTTTATTTCTTGGTGGTATGGCATGAAATAATCACGTTACACAAGTTATCAAAATAAAAATATGCACCAGGTGCCAGTGGGTCACACCTATAATTCTAGCTTCACAAGAAGCTGAGATCTGAGGATCACAGTTTGAAGCCAGCCTGGGCAAAAAAAAAAAACTGTGAGACACTTATCTCCAATAAACTGATCAGGAAAAGCCAAAAGTGGTGTTGTGGCTCAAGAGGTAGAGCGATAGCCTTGAGCAAAAAGAGGCTCAGAGACAGTGCCCGGGCCCTGAGTTCAAGATCCAAGACTGGCAAAAAAGATCAAAGTATACTACCACAATGAGGAAATTGATATCAGACTGATTTATGAGCATTAAGGAGATATATGATTCCTGGCTGGGGATGTAAGTCAATGGTAGAGAACTTGAATACCATACACAAGGCCTTAGGTTCCATTTCTAGCACTACAAACAAAAAATAACTTTTAAGATTAGAATCTATACAAGAAAGTTCTGAAATGCTCTTAAATTGTAAACTCATATAAGAAAGAAGCTTGAGCAGGGGACTGGTGGCTCACACCTGTAATCCTAGCTACTCAGGAGGCTGAGATCTGAGGATTGTGATTCAAAACAAGTTCATGAGACTCTTATCTCCAATTAACTGCCAAAAACCTAGAAACGGAACTGTGGCTCAATTGGTGTAGTTTCAGTCTTGAGTGAAAAAGCTAAATGACAGCTCCCTGGCCCCTGAGTTCAAGTCCTAGTACTGGTACAAGAAAAAAAAAGAAACTTGATGGAGATTTGGTAGCTGTTTCTTCAAATATAGCAATACTAAAAATTTGAAAATACTAAATAACCTTAAATATACATATCAATAATGAACTATAAAGCTGAATTATTAAATAAATAATAAAATATTGACTTGCCTTTTAATTTTTCCTTGGGAAAATAATATTAGAAAACTGTTATATAATGATGGGATCAGAGTTTGTAGCCAAAATCTTTAGGAGAGGAAATCATTACAGAAGAGTACCAGGTAGCTTATTTAGAACATGTCATTTTTCTGAAATATGGGAGGTTTTTATATGTGGTAGCTGTTCAAATTTTTTAATTGTCCTAATTTTTTATTATAAGTTACATGCTAACTCAGATATCTAGTCATCTGCATTGCCCATACCTTTCAAATATGGACAGCATTTTAAAGGGGCCTCTGAATCGCAAATTTCAAACTCCTCAACCTAGATCTCTTCCTGAGGTGGTAAGGAGTACAAGCTTTTCAGTTGCAACTGGAAAGGGTTAATAGGGACATGCATGTGACAGAGAACTGAGAAGCAACAATTCTAGAGGTTGGATGAATACAAACTTTGAAGACTAAACCATTGCAACAAGATTTTTAAATTTGGAAGTCTATGGTCCCTCAATACTGTGGGAGTATGTGGCTATAATAGCTGACTTCATGGAAAAGCCTCTCACACATAAGAGCCCCTTATAAGGGGAGCCTCCAGCTGCTCCGGACAGTTCAAACTTCCAAAATAGTGGCTGCTTTGAGGATCTATATTTGTATTATCACTGAGTAGGGAAAACAGGTGGCTATTTGTTTACTTACATGCATCTACATCTTACTTCTCAAAGGAAAATAGTTCTTTTCTGTTTTGTATTGACAGACAGGATACAGGCTAATAATAATAGTAGTAGCAACAATGATGACCATAAGGAACAGGAGAAACACTGAAAAAATTAATGAAAGTCTCACTCTCTCCTAGCCTCATTTCCTGCATTCCATTTCAGTGTTTGAACAGGACTGCAAGAGAAGTGGTAGGGGAGGTGGGAAGTCAAGGGAGTAGAGGGGGGGGGCCGCAGGGTGGGAGAAGATGTGGTCTCTTTACCCCAAAGAACAATCCTCACCAATAATCTGAGAAAAGGAATTCCACGAATATGAAATACACTTTTACTGCTAGGGGCAAAGACAGAAAAGATTAACAGAGTCCAGAGGAAGGGAGGGGCCATCTACCTCTTGTAGAGCTGACATGAATTTAAGTCACTACATAATCTGAGTCTCCTTTACCGCAGAGCACGATCTCTCTATTTCCTTTGAGGCAGGCAGGGGCGCTTTTTGGCCACTAGACAGAAACAGAGGAGACTGCAGCCAGCTCCTGATCTAGAGGTTTCAATAAGTAGCGGATATATCCTTAGGGACAGGCAAAGTTGAAGAGGACAAGGACTACAGGGGTCCAGGATAGTATTCCTACATTGCTTTCCTACTCAAATTCTGATCCATATTAGGGCAAAAATGGTGGACCTGAGGGAGGATCTGGGAGGTGGGTGCTGCAGATAGGTTTGGATGACACCTCCTCACTGCACAAGCTGGATTTTGGTCCACAAGGAAGGGGGACAGGAAGAGGAGGAGGAGAGGGAGGGGCGGGGGAGGGGGATCCCGGATTCAGAAAATGGTGGGCAAGTGAGAATGTTGGGAGAGGCAAGCCAAATCCTGGGTGGGTGCCAGCTTCCTATTGCTCAGGATGTGGGCATTGTGAGCAAAAGATGAAGAAAGAGGTAAGTAACCTGGATCCCCATAGGTGGGTATGAAAAGTGGGTGGTTCCTGTAGCTCCCAGAGGTGGGGGCAGGTGACACTGTAGAGGATCAACTCTCTGAGACTACATTCCCTACAATCCTATCTTGCCTCTTTAGTCCTTTTGGAGAAAAATCAGTGGCTTACACCAGAGGATTATTTCTAGCTTACAAGTGCCCAATATATATTAATGAAGGTGAAGGGTGACTAGGCTCTGCTCTCTATGGGCTTTTAGGGACCCAGGATAACAAAGGTTTCACAACCTGTGTTATAACTGATTAAGTGGCAGCAGAAGACGTCATGAAAATCTCTGACCCACAATACAACAGTCTAGAAACAGCATGTTCTTGTTGCTCACAGCAGAGTAACTCAAACTAAGAAAGTAGCACGTCATTTAACAACAAGGACTGGGGGAAAAAGGGACTAGAAAATATAATTTTCTGTTTAGAAGTGAGTGTAAACTACAAAGTGAGAAAAAGGGACCAATAAGTTATTCAGAGTATCCAAGGGTAAATACTTTTGTAAAAACAAAACAAAGCTGGGTGCTGGTGGTTCACGCCTGTAATCATAGCTACTCAGGAGGCTAACATCAGAAAATCACGGTTAGAAGCCAACCTGGAAAGAGTCTGTGAGACTCTTATCTCCAATTCACCACGAGAAAACCAAACAAGGTGCTGTGGCTCCAACTGTTAGAGTGCTAAGCTTGAGCAAAAAAGCTCAAGGACACTGGCCAGGCCCTGAGTTCAAGGCCCATAACAGACAAAAAAAAAAAAAAAGAAAGAAAGAAAGAAAAGAAAAAATGATGAATGTGATAGGAGAAAACTTTCTCTCTCTCTGTGTGTGTGTGTGTGTGTGTGTGTGTGTGTGTGTGTGTATGCCAGTCCTGGGGCTTGAACTCAGGGCCTAGGCACTGCCCTAAGCCTTTTTTTCCCCCCAAGGCTAGGGCTCTACCATTTGAGCCACAGCTCTACTTCCAACTTTTTGTAGTGAATTGCAGATAAATCTCATAGACTTCCCTGCCCAGGTTGGCTTTGATCCCCAATCCTCAGATCATAGACACTTGAATAAGCTAGGATTATAAGCCAGAGCCATTGGCTCCTCACTATAATATATTTTTCGCTTGTTTATTTGTTTATTGAACTCTTTACTAGGTTCAACCAGCTCACTTGAGGCTAAAACAGAAGGGTTCCCTCTTCCCTAAGTAGCTTCCAGAATAATTGGGACAAAGTAAGGTTAACAATCAGACAGGAACTTACCCACGCTGCTTGTACTCACCTTGCTTAGACTCCCAGAAGGAGCTGGGATATGCCTTGGCCTGTTTGGTGGTTCTGTGATGAGTTAGCTTTATGTCATCCAGATGCAGGGCAAACTGTGTCTGAGTAAGCCTAGGTCCAGAAGTAGAGGAGAGCTCAAGTAAAGGGAGCTTGCAAAGGCATGTAGTCCTGTAGCTCATGAGAAAGGATGGGTCACTTTTATTAGCCATAGACATAAAAACTTATGCACTTATGTACTTGTTCATTTATTCATTTATTTTTGATATGTGCAGGTCCTGAGGATTGAAATCAGGGCCTGGGGGCTGTCCCTGAGATTTTTTTGCTCAAGGCTAGCACTCTACCACTTGAGATCCAGTTCCATTTTTTGGCTTTTGGGTTAATTGGAGATAAGAATTTCAGGACCTTCCTGTCTGGGCTGGCCTTGAACCCCAATCCTCAGATCTCAATGCCTCCTGAGTAGGTAGAATTATAGGCGTGAGCCACCAGTGTCCAGCCTATAGGTGTCACTTCTTGTTTTAGCAACCTTGACTTGGGGACAAGGCAATCAGATCATGAATTGTGTGTGATGTTTTTAAATTAATATTGATGGTTAGTGGGGCAGCAGCAGCCAGAACTTGATTTTCTGGTCTCCTGGCTACCTCCCTGCTCACACAGAAGGCTGGTATCTTATCACATGTCCAAGCAGTGTCTTGCCTAGCCAGCTCCCAAGCAGACAGCATTGAGAGCTCAGGATCTGAAGAAGTGCTATAAGGAAAGACATGCTTACCATGATCCCCTACTCTTAGAGAGAGTGCATAAAAGTGGGATCCCCTCTGATAAAGCAATGTAGAGTGGATCAGGATCAAGGTGATAATAAAATGTTCAGGCCTCAGCAGAAAATGTGTAGATGACTTTAAAAAAGTCTCTGGATCTTCTCCTACATTCTTGATTGATAGTAAGGCCACACATTCCTCAGGTTTATCCACATCATGACTGAGTGCAGCTAGAGCACTACAGCCAGTCTTTTACTTCTGGATGGGGATTCCTTTAGTCTTTTCTTAATGAAGCTTTCATGGGAATGGTTCATGTTCTCAGTGCTCTACAATCTGTGGTTCTTCTTGCCTAATTCTTCCTTCCTTCTCCTTTCACATTCATGAGTTACCATCACTATGAAGGCTCTCCTCATCTTCCTTTACTCTCTCCTCTGTCATCTATCAGAAGTGTTTCTGTAAGACCTGTGCTAGTGGCTTATACCTGTAATCCTAGACTAAGATCTGAGGATCATGGTTCAAAGCCAGCCAGGGCAGGAAAGTCCAGGAGATTCTTATCTCACATTAATCAGGAAAAAACTGGAAGTCGTATGTGACTTAAAGTGGTAGAGTGCTACCCTTGAGCAAAAGAGTTCAGGACAGCACCCAGACCCCAAGTTCAAACCCCACGGCTGACAAAAAAAGTGTTTTCTCAAAACTCTTTGGGGTATGCTAAAATTTATAATGATATCTGCTTATAGGATGGCCTAAACTGATATATGCTAGAGTGCTTTCACTGATGAGACCTCTAATTTCATGGTTTTCCATAACTGTATGATTTTTCAGAGAGGCACAATAGTACAGTATATAAAAGTAGTATTTCCTGGGCTCAAACCTTAGGCCTCCCAATTTTATCTATATATCTTGGCTTCTACCCCCTTCCTACTTTTGGTATTGAGTAATGACCCTGGTGTCTTACCCATGCTAAGCACATGATCTACCATTGAATCCCATTCAACACCTCTGTTCCCCATTGTAAAATGGGGTAATCACATTAGTTCCCTTAAGGTTGTTGTGTGGTTTATATGAACTATTATATAGGTAACTTAGTGTGAACACATAATATACAATAAATGTCAACTACCTTTTTTTTTTTTTACCATCTTTGATGACAAGGGAGAGAAAGGATTTCACCAGGTCTTGTAACTACTGAGTTCGGCAATGGAACTCACACCCTAAAGCTATAAAACTCTTGCTGTTTTGTTTTATAATCTAGAACCTAGATTAAGGTTCAGGAAAAAACATGAAACAACTAAATAGCATAAGAACTATTGTCTTTTACTTTCAAGTTCTCTGGACAATTAAGTCTCCAAATGAAAACGGTGCTCCCATTCCTACACATTCCATTCAGTCATCCTCATTCTGGAATACAGAAATAACACTGAAAATTATACCTGTTTTCCCTTTCTTGTAATTGTATTTGCAAATGCTCCTTATGGCAGAGTATATCAAAGCATGATTTCAAGGAAAAGAAGAGGCAGATGAGGGAGAAAACTAAAATTTGCTTGAGTGTTCATTAGGGCTAGATGCAGTGTTTGAGGTTTAAGATTGTTTCTCTCTTTAACTCTTTTTGTTGTTGTTGTTGGTTGTAGGGCTTGAATTCTGGGCCCGGGCACTGTCCCTCAGCTCTTCTGCTCAAGGCGAGCGCTCTACCACTTGAGCCACAGTGCCACTTCTGGTTTTTCTGGTGGTTTATTGGAGATAGGAGTCTCACAGTCTTTCCTGCCTGGGTTGACTTTGAACTGTGATCCTCAGATCTCAGTCTCTGAGTAGCTAAGATTACAGGCATGTGCAACAAGCACCTGGCTCTTTAACTCTTTAAATCCTATGAGGTATGTAGTAGTATTTCCTTTAAATGAAGAAGAAACAGTCACTAAGTCTCATAGCATGAATTCTACCCATTTCTGTTTCACTCTAAAGCTTACATTCTCTATCACTCCATCTTTTACATGTTTATAAATTTTAGATGGTGACTAATTTAAATTTGCATGACAAGATACCAAATTAGAAGCTTCTTCTTAAATATCAAGTTATGATGGATATGAAATTATTTCCAGTTTTTCAATCAATAACTGAACACCTCTAGAATACACAAGTGGGGTTATAAAGGTCAAAGAAAAGTCAAGAAATACAAAGTTTTGTAAAGATTTCTTTTCCACCCTCTCTCCCTCCCTCCTTCCTGCTCTCCTTGCTTCCCTTCTTTCCTTCGTTCCCTCCCTTCCCACTCTATTTTCTTTTTGGATAGGGATCAAATCCAAGGCCTTGTGAATGCTAGGCAATTGCCATTTGGTAGAAGATTCCCAGTTAGAAAAGTTGGAAGTGCTTCTCCACTGAACCCACAAGTTCAACTGGACCACCTGAAACTTGGTAAGTGTCTCCTAAAATTTAGAAGCGCAGGAGAATGAGGTCTCACTCCAACATGAGGAATCTTATTGGTTAAGATTGTGGCTGTTGACGGGCGCTGGTGGCTCACGCCTGTAATCCTAGCTACTCGGGAGGCTGAGATCTGAGGATCGAGGTTCAAAGCCAGCCCGGGCAGGAGAGACCGTGAGACTCCTATCTCCAATAAACCACCA
>NW_012267519.1:688749-734435 GCF_000151885.1 Dipodomys ordii
CACGACCGACAAAAAAAAAAAAGATTGTGGCTGTGGTGATGATGGGAAGAAAGGAGAGGTAACTGTATTGTGATCTGTCTGCAGTTCCAATGTGTTGGGGGAAAAAGGTGCCTGGCTGTTTTCCATGCACCAGAAGAACAGAAGGGAGAGCAAGCTGCTTGATAGAAAACTGCTTGGGGGTGCTATGTATTCCAGCTGAGAAACTGTCTAGAATGCATAGTTGAAGGGGAAAACAACAAAAGAATGTTATGCTGCTGATAAAGGAATTGACTCGAGTATTTGATAAAGGTCAACTTGAAACATAGGCCTGATCCAATAAAGCACAAAGTAAACGTTATATACTACCAATTAAGAATTTAAAACTATTTTTCTTACTTTCTCCCTTTCCTACAGCCTTAGACAGGACTGAAGTCACAATTAGCAAGCTGGGGAAGGAAGGTGGGCAAAGAAAGAACTTACTACATTCCTTCCCTTGAAATTGGGAGTAGGTGAGCAGAGATTTAATTCTAAATCAAATTCAAGGACCCTATACTGTTTAGTATGGGACATTCTAGTCACTGAATTGAGGCTCAATTTGTGATTTAAACTGACCAGCAAACCCATGGGCCTGATTAAAAATATAAGCTTAAATTCCAATATTAGTCAAGCTACAGTTCAATTTGATATCTCCATTTTGAAGATACATCAACAGTCATATCTCACCAGTAGTTCTGGTAAAGATATTGACTACATTTGCTTGGTATAGTTTTTGTGATGTGCCATGCTAGGGTTTTTGCTACAGTAGCTTCCTTTTATTTAGTATTTGCCTGGTATGTAGTTTTTCATCTTTGTGGTCCTAGGGATTGAATCTAGTGCCTTAAGCATGCTAGACAAGTGCTCTAACATTGAGCTGCACTCCCAGCTCCTTTCTATCCTTTTACTTTAAACCTTTCTAGATACTTTTAAATGTATCTTGAAAAGGACAAAAGAAGCAAGAAACTGGAATCTGTGCCATGTAAAAACACCAATCTGTAATTTATTCATTTTTTTGTCTGCATGGGGCCTGAACTCTGGGCCTGGGCTCTGTCCCTCAGCTCAAAGCTAGTGCCCTACCACTTGAACCATAGTGCCACTTCCGGCATTTTCTGCTTATGTGGAGCTGAGAAATCGAACCTCATGCATGTGAGGCAAGTACTCTACCACTGAGCCACCTTCCCAGCCCTGTAATTTACTTTTTAAATGTAAGTTTAAAGCCAGGTTCTAGTGGCTCACACCTGTAATCTAGCTACTTAGGAGGCTGAGATCTGAGGATCAAGTCTCGAAGCCAGCCCACACAGTAAAGTCCATGAGACTCATCTCCAAAAACTACTCAGAAAAAAGCTGGAGATGGCACTGTGGCTCAAGTGGTAGAGTGCTAGCCTTGAGCACAAAGAGGCTCAGGGACAGCACCCAGGCCCTGAGTTCAAGCCCCAGGACCAGCAAAACAGTAACAACAACAAAAACAAACAAAAAATGTGAGTTTAACCCACATATATTTATCACTATTAAAATACTGTAGATTTTTGTCTATTTTCCTCTTCTTACTTTCTGTTTTTATTTAACATATATATTCTTTGTTATATTTTTTTTTTTTTTTGGTCAGTCGTGGGGCCTGAACTCTGGGCCTGGGCACTGTCCATCAGCTCTTCAGCACAAGGCTAGCACTCTACCACTTGAGCCATGGTGCCACTTCCGGCTTTTTTTTTTCTGTTTATGTGGTGCTGAGGAATCGAACCCAGGGCCTCGGGCATGCAAGGCAAGCGCTCTACCACTGAGCCATCTTCCCAGCCCTTAACATATATATTCTTTGTACCTCTCCATTCCCTTCTTTTTGGCCTACTGTTGGATCAATGGAGTTTTGTTTGGAATTTGGAGATTTGTATGCTCTACTTTTAATCTTCAGTACTTATTGCAATATTTTTCTAAAATATTTATCTTATTTTATGCTCTTATGCTTCCTTATGTGGATTTTTACATTTGAAAAAAAATGTGGCTTCTGATAACTGACATTTCTGGTTTTTTTTTTTTGGTCAGGTCGTGGGGCCTGAACTCTGGGCCTGGGTGCTGTCCCTCAGCTCTTCAGCTCAAGGCTAGCGCTCTACCACTTGAGCCATAGCGCCACTTCCAGCTTTTTTCTTTTTGGTTATGTGGTGCTGGAGAATCGAACCCAGGGCCTCAGGCATGCAAGGCAAGCGCTCTACCACTGAGCCACCTTCCCAGCCTGATAACTGACATTTCTATACAAAAACAAACTTTTTTTATGCTGGTACTAGGGTTTGAACTCAAGGTCATGTACTTTACAACTTTACCCTTGCCTCCAGCCATTTTTGCTCTCAGTTTTTGAATAGGACATTGAATTTTTGCTCAGAGCAATCTGGACTGCAACCCTCTTTGTTTATGCTTCCCATGTAAGTGGGATATAACAGACACACATCACCAAATCACTTTTTATTAGTTTAGATGGGGTTTTGCAAACTTTTTGCCCAGGCTGGTCTCAAACTGGATTCCTCCTGAGCTCATCTTCCAAATCCTAGATCTCACCTAGTAGTACAGGCATGTACTTCTATGCCAGGCTAAACTATTAATCACTAGCATTATTTATTATTATAAACTATTAAATATCATCATTGTTTTTTGTATGTTGTGGGGCTCGAACTCAGGGCCTGGGTGCTGTCCTTGAGCATTTATGCTCAAGGCTCGTGCTCTACCACTTGAGCCACAGCACCACTTCTGGTTTTTGGGTGGTTAATTGGAGATAAGTCTCACAGGGGCTTTTTTGCCCTGGCTGGCTTTGAACTGCTATCCTCAGATCTCAGCCTCTTGAGTAGCTAGGATTACAGGTGTGAGTCACTGGCTCCCAGTTTATTACCATTATTTTATTTCACAGTTAATTGTGCATCGTTAAGTACGGTATCTCATTTAATTGTAGAAAATACTTAGCTAAGTCTTATATCCATAAATTAATTCAAATGAGAAAAATGAAGAGAACTCTTTTTTTGTGTGTGTATATATGCTGGTCCTGGGGCTTGAAGTCAGGGCCTAACCTCTGTCCCTGAGCTTTTTTCTCAAGACAAGTACACTACCACTTGGATCACATCTGTACTTCCAGCTCTTTTGGTGGTTAATTGGAGAAAAGTGTCTCACAGACTTTCCTGCCTGGGCTGGCTTCAAACCATGACCCTTAGATATTTCTTAGCCTTCTCAGCAGCTAGGATTACAAGTGTGAGCCACCACAATCTGGCCCAAACCAATCTTAACAAACTATATTGTTCCATTTTCATACATATACATGAAATATTTTGACCGTATTCACCCTTTCCTCCTACTAACCTTTCCCTCTCCTACTAGTACACCCAACCCAGACAAGATTTGTTTTCCATTCCTGTCATTCATTTTTAAAAATGTTTGCTATTTGTTCAAAGGGGTTTCACCATCGTGTTTCATACGTGCATACAGAGTACTTTAACCAGAATGACCACTTCACTTACTCTCATTTTCCTCATCTCCACAACTTGTATTATTCAATAGCTTTCAGTGAGTTTCATTCTGTCCTCTTCATTCACAGATGTGATAGTGTGTGTGTGTGTGTGTGTGTGCGCTACTGGAGTTTGAACTCAGGCTCTTGGGTTTGCCAGGTAGACATATTTCCACTTAAGCCAAAGCTCCAGCCATTTTTAAAATCGTGGCTGTTTTTTTGGGGGTAGGGAGGGTTGGTGCTGGTCATTGGGCACCATCTTTATACTTTTTTGCTCTAGGCTAGTGCTCAAGAAAAGACTGGTAAGTCAGGAGAAGCTGAACTAGATTCTCCTAAACAGAGGATTGGATAGAGGCAACAGGGACAAAAGGTCTGAAGATATTATGCCAGGTCAATCAATCAACAATTTACCCCTAAATACTGTGGATGACACCTGTTGACAGCAGGGTTCTCCTCAGGGTTTGGTGCCGGATGTTTGTATGACTAATGGGAATGAGGAATCACTGATAATAATGGAAGTAGATTTTCTACTAGCATCTTGGTTAGTACTTTATGTTCTTTTAAAAGTTACTTGAGGGCAGGGAAGGTGGCTCAGTTGTAGATTGATTGCCTTGCATGCATGAGGCCCTGGGTTCGATTCCTTAGCACCACAGAAACTGAAAAAGCTGAAGTGGCGCTGTGGCTCAAGTAGTAGAGTGCTAGCCTTGAGCTGCATAGCTGAGTGACAGTGCCTACGCCCAGAGTTCAGGCCCCACGACTGACAAAAAAAGAAAAGAAAAAAAAGTTACTTGAAAACGTGGTATTTCTTGCATGCTTAAGCATGTGAGCTATGATCCATATTGGTAGGCCTCCCATTCATTTAACAAATATTTTTTTTTCTTTTGGGCTATTTCATGTATATCAGTCTATTTCACAACTGTCCCCTGAGTAGGCTCAGTCTTCTTTTTTCTTTTTTTTTGGGGGGGGGCAGTACTAAGGGCATGCTAGGCAGTACTCTAGTAATTAAGCCACATGCTAGCCTGTTTTATTCTTACATTTCAAATAAAATCTTGTGTTTTTTTGCCTGAGGCTGGCCTCAAACCATGATATCCCCAATCTCTACCTCCACCTCTCCTTGAGATTAGAAGTGTGAGTCTGGCCAGAAAGAATTCATCTAGTCGGGCACCGGTAGCTCATGATTAAAATCCTAGCTACTCAGGAGGCTGAGATCTGATGATCTCAGTTCAAAACCAGGCCGGGCAGGAAAGTACATGAAACTCTTATCTCCAATAAACCAGAAAACTGGAAGTGGCGCTGTGGCTCAAGTGGTAGAGTGCTTGCCTTGAGCTAAAGAGCTGAGGGACAGTGCTCAGGCCGAGTTCAAGCTCCACACCTGCCAAAAAAAGAAAGGGAAAAAAAGAGTCTAGTTGGTCAGGTCCTAGAGGCCACAGAGAACATCTGGATGAGAGGTCTCCAAGCTTTCCCATATAGTCACCCATCAGTCACCAATACAGATATTGAATCATTTATGCTATTTGACTCTAAGTATTCACCTACCTATAAGTATTCTCTAGGACACGAGACTAAGATGTATTGTCTTCATTGAACAGATATTTGAGCAACTATTTATATTTTTGTTTATTTATATTTTTGTTTATTATAGGTTTAACTCGGGGCCTTGAACTTGCTAGGCTGGCAAGATACTGCTGAGCCATACCCCCAGTCCTGTTTTTCATTGGTTATTTCCAGGAATCAGGTCTTGCTTTCCACTTGGGCTTCCTGGTGTTGCCAGGTTCACATATAGCACCACTGTGTCTAGCCTCCCTCCACAGAGACAATTTTGAAGAGCTTTCTGCTTGAACTGGCCTGACGTTATAATCAATCTTGCCAGTCTCAGATTTTCACATACTTTGGATGACAGGTGCATACCACTGTGTTCAGCTATGGATTGAGAAGGGGGTCTTTTTACCTTTCTGCCTGGGCTGGCCTTGAACTGCATCTTTCACTTCTTGACCTCCCAAGTAACTAGGATAGAAAGTGTGAGCTGGCCAGGTATCAGGCTCATATGAGAAACTTCTATAGACCAGAGTTAGAATTGTTAACTATATACAGTAATCAGGTGCATGGAATTATCAACAATTCCTTTCTCCCCCTTTTCTTTCTGTAGTAGAGATTAGACCCAGGGCCTCACACATGTAAGCAAGCACTTTAGCTATATCCTCATTCCCAAATCCCTTTCTTTACACTGGTCCTTTTCCCATGCCCATACTCCCTAACTGAAACAGAGCAGAATTTGAGGAAGAATAATTATTTGCTGGGTCTAGCCCTTACACAATGGTGTGATAGTCACAATGTATCCAGAACTGTTTCATTTTTATTTTTTTTGTCAGTTGTGGAGCTTGAAGTCTGGGCCTGGGCACTGTCCCACAGCAATTCAGTGCAAGGCAGGCACTCTTACCACTTGAGCCACAGCACCATTTTCGGTTTTCTGGTGACTTATTGGAGATTATTCTCATGGACTTTCCTGCCCGGGCTGGCTTTGAACCACAATCCTTCAGATATCAGCTTCCTGAATAGCTAGGATTACAGGTGTGAGCCACCAGCACCTGGCCAGGTCTGCTGTTTAGGCACCAAAACGCATGTTCATTGAATAACCACTCCTATTCTTGAGGGGGTATGTGTGCAAATATGTTCATAATGGTAGAGGAAATATTTAATTGATTTTTATGCATTTATGTGTAGGGTATATAAATCTATGTATACTTGCCCTTCTTTTAAAAATCAGCCTGCTTATATTTCTAGCCTTATTTCTCTAGTCTTTGTGAAGAGGAAAAACAATTTTATACCCTAGGATATCCTTTTATATTTTATGTTTGTATGACTACTCTATCATGTATCACATATAACTTTTATCATGTTGTTTTACAATAGTTAAAATATTTATACTTGGGGCTGGGAAGGTGGCTCAGTGGTAGAGTGCTTGCCTTGCATGCATGAGGCCCTGGGTTTGATTCTTCAGCACCATATAAGCAAAAAGAAAAAAGCCGGAAGTGGCACTGTGGCTCAAGTGGTAGAGTGCTAGCCTTGAACTAAAGAGTTGAGGGACAGGGCCCAGGCTTAGAGTTCAGGCCCCACGACCGGACCCCCCACCAAAAAAAAATTTACATACTTAAATCTATCCAGGTATCTTGCCAGTAATATGATATTTAGTAAGGTCATCCTTGAATCAAGATTACAAAATCTCCATTTTAGAAAAATAACTGGTTTCATTTATGAATCCACTTAGAATGTATTACAACAAAAGTGCAATGCAAAAAAAAATAACATTTCACTCAGAAGTATTCACAAGTATTTTTTTTTTTTTTTGCTTTGGTCTGGGGCTTGAACTCTGGGCCTGGGCTATGAGCCACACTTCCACTTCTGGCTTTTTTGGTGGTTAATTGGAGATAAGGTTCATAAACTCTTCTGCTCAGGGGCTCGTTGCGAACTGTGATTCTCAGATCTCAGCTGCCTGATTAGCTAGGATTTCAGGTGTGAGCCACCAGTGCTGGCTCTCAAGTATTTTTTTTCTTTTTTTTGATATTGGGGTTTGAACTAAGCACCTCATGCTTGTTCAGCTGGCACACTACCTTGAGCCACACTCTCAGACCTGCTTTTTGCTGTTATTTTGCAGATGGAGTCTCTGAGTTTTCTGCCTGAGCTGTCTTTCAACCATGGTTCTCTGGATCTCAGCTTGGTGAGTGACTAAAATTACATGAGGCACTGGTGCCTGGCTCTAAATCATTTCTTGACTATCTTCATTCATTACTGGTTCAAATGTTCTAGCGTATGAAGAAAATACCTATGCACATTTGCAGCTATTCCCATTCTGTTTCTCCTATATATTTAGGTGCCTAAAAGAAAAAGATTTTAAAATGTAATTCAACTGGAGATAGAGCACCAGCAAAGGGCCTGAGTTCAAATTCTTGTACCAGCTCTTCCTCCCCCAGAGTACCATTCTGTAACAAATTATGCTGTGTAGCAACCCCTCATTTTTTTTCAGAATTTCCCTATTTTCACTTATATTTTAATCAAATCACTAATAAGCTGGTTGACTGTCCTTTTTTACATCAATTTTGGGGGAAATACTTTCTGTAATTCTAGGGACTTATGGGAAAATAGGAACCGGTTATTTTGGGTGTGATGGTTGTATACAATTTATACCCTATCCCTTATCCATTTCCATCCTTCTGTGTATATCGCAGTCTTGCCAATACAGACCACATCAAATTATTTGTAGCCTGACCAAAACAAAATACTTTGCAGGAGACAGTAGGGAAGCAAGTGAAATCAGATACTAATTTCTACCTTGGCTTCACTTTTTCAGGAGCTGACTCCATCCTGAAGCTCACTACTGCTGTCAGACCTTTTTCCACAGAATTGTATCACATTCCACTAAGGTTCATCCTGTTTTGTTCTTTTCCTGCTCTTCCCATTCTTTTTCCCACTATCTAAGGGGAGGAGTCATAACCCTATATGAAGGATTAAATTGGATTCCTCCTGAATTCTTGAAGTGCTGGCCCTTGGTAACTGAGAATGGGACTGCATATAAAAAGTTTTAGAGAGATAGCTGTTAAAATGAGGTCACTGGGGTAGGCCCTAATCCAACAAATGGGTCCTAATCAGTAGATTAGGATACTGCCAATTGTTGAGGGAGACTGAAGAAAAAGGAGATGCTGGTGTACAAGCAAGGCCTTAAAGAACCCAACTCTTCCAATACCTTGATCTGACTAATAGCTTGAGGAACTGTGTGAAAATAAATTCCTACTGTTTAAGTCACCTGGATGGATGGCAGCACTTTTGTTATGATCACTTAAACTGACAAAGAACTTGTCCTCAATTCTACCCCTCTGATAACAACTTGGTTAAAAATATTACAAACTCTTATCAAGAAGGGTGCTGACTGGTGGCTCACATCTGTAATCCTAGCTACCCAGGAGGCTGAGATCTAAGGATCACAGTTCAAATCCAGCCCAGACAGAAAAGTCCACAAAACTTTTTTTTGGTCGATTGTGGGGCTTGAACCCTGGGCCTAGGAGCTGTCCCTCAGCTCTTCAGCTCAAGGCTAGTGCTCTACCACTTGCGCCACTTCCGGTTTTCTGAGTGGTTCACTGGAGAGTCTCATGGGCTTTTCTGCCTGGGCTGGCTTTGAGCTATGATCCTTAGATCTCAGCCTCCTGGGTAGCTAGGATTACAGGTGTGAGCCCCAGGCACCAGCTCCACAAAACCTGTTTTGAAAAAGCTAATAAGCAAGAGTGCAATACTGAGTTCAGGCCTAGTAGCAACACGCACATGCACGCACACACACACACACTCCTCAAATAATCAATGCTGAGCACCAGTATTACAGCAACACACACACACACACACACACTCCTCAAATAATCAATGCTGAGCACCAGTCTTACAGCAACACACACACACACACGCGCGCGCACACACACACACTCCTCAAATGATCAATGCTGAACACCAGTCTTACAAGGACCCTAGTTAATCCTATAGGATTATTTATGACTCTTGAGGGAGGGAGGGAGTTCTAGGTTTTGAACTGAGTTACATTTGCTAGGTACTTTACCACTTGAGCCACACTCCCTAGACTTTATTATTTCTATATTTGGTCCAAAGTTTTTGCCATAACCATAGAATACTTGCTAAAGACATGAAAGAGTCATAAAAAGACTTGACTGGGAAATATCAATGCTAACACAGATTATCTAAGCATCCAACACCATCTCCTTCACCTTATGATTCCCAACACTGCATCCAAGGGATTATAGAGAACATTATATCTGTGCTGTAACCAAGGAAATCTGCTATTCTTGGCCAAGAATCTACAAGTATTTCTGATAGATAGCTTCCCATGTTTCCTTGTGTGAGAAAGGGCAAGAAGCCCCATGGTAAGTACACGGTACTGTTAAGAGTAACCATTAAATGTGCCATTATGCCAGCCAGTCATGGGGTAAGGAAAAAAAAACCTGGCTGGTATAAGCATAGCACTAGTAGCAATCCATCACAAGAAAATTACAATGAGAGGGGACGAGGGCAGTAAATAATAAAAGAGGAAAACGGCTTGACAGATCATAGTGCTGGCTGCCACACCTGCCCACGCCCAACTCCCCTTTTACTTGGGGGTTAGAATTCCTCAGTGATACCACTTAAGATTTTCATTAGGCTGTTAGGTTTGATGGCATCAGTGACATTAATGGCACACTGCAAAATCTCTTGCTTTGAATTTTAGAAACAAATTTTATTTAAGATCTGAAATACAACTCCTAAAATACCAAGTTTTTCAGAAAACCATAGCTACACAATAATGCATTGTGTCTATCATGTTATAACGTGCATTAGTCGCAAGTACAGTCATTAAACCACCATCCTTCAACAATTTCAGCAAAGATAGAACGCCAAGGGGATAACATAGATGGATTTGCACTGGATGGGTTGTTTTACTTCAAGCACCATAAACAAAGAACACAAATGCAAGGGTTTTCAGGTATATACATGAGTTGAACCTTTGGCACTAAGAATCAGGGCGTTTTATCACATAGCATTAACACATATTAGAAAATTTTGTAGTGTCAAAGGGATAGAACCACCAGCAGTCAAGCAATGTTGTCAACTAGGCAATAAAATGTTCTACTGAATGTTTCTTCATCTAATTACTGTATACACTGGTAGCAACTTTGAAATAAAGGAGCATGTACTCCTTTTATTTTGTTTACATCAGAAAACAAATAAAAACATAAGCCCTGTTATACATTAACAATTTTAAGGAACATCAATTTTACAAGGAAAGACTAAGTATCGTTTACATATACTAAACATCAACCAGTGGTGACAAAGCCTTCACAGGGCTTTGCGGTGATAATCGGCAGATGCAACTTTATAATCACTGGTGGTAAAGAGAGAGGCAAAATTCTTGGCCAGATATTTTAAAAAATCATGCAGATAGCCAAGCAATAATGCAAGGCTCTTTTCATCAAGGGGAGTATAGGCCAACATTGCTCCAATTCTAACAAATAATCGCAACAGGTGTGGTGCCCCATAAACCTGTGACATAGGAGCATCAGGATAAGCCAACAGAATTTCAGCATACTGAGGCCTCTCAAATTTATAGAGCAGCTGAGTGCCCAACATCACATTAAAATATTCTTTTATACCTCCCACAATTTCGTTAACAGCATATTCCTTATTATCGACATTGCCCTGTGATTTCTTACAATTGGCATACTCTTCTAGAATGGCATCCACATTCTTCTTAGCAGGCAGTTGAAATAGCTGCTTCTGTCGAGTTACCAGATCCCAGTCCTCAACCAGCCATGGCTTTAATTCTTCTGGAATCTTCACCTTAACTTCCATTTTATTCTTGAACGCCTCTTCGGTCTCAACGGTAGCATCAGCTCGGGCCCTTTTCTTTCGTGGGGGCTGGGGAGCTTCGCTGGTACTGCCACCATCACTGTTTCCAGGAGACTTCTGCTTGCTCTTTCTTGTTTTCCGCACTGATCCAGAAGGGGGGTTCTCTGCAGAACGCCCCCCCCATCTTCCTGGGAGAGCAGGCTCAAGATTCTTTGGCTGCGGGCCAGTGGTCTTCTTCCCAGAGGCAGCACCTCTCATCTTACTTCTTTGCATACTGCCTCTAGCCGGCTTTTTAAAATTTTCTTCTTCAGGGGATTGTTCCGCAGGAGGCTGTGGTCCCTGCTTTCTGGAACTCATTCAACCCTGTTTTAATTCCAACCACTGTAATAATATAAAGTATTTTACTTGACTATTTTCTATGGTGACCTTTAGTATGTTTCATAAAGCCCCATCAGAATACATTAACTTTCAGGTAGTTTGGACTTCAAAGTATATTTCAAGACCATTTTCAAGTGACGTTCTGCTTCTTCCCTGTCTTTGATCCTCACTACCACCTGTTACTCTTACCCACTCAACTACTTAGCAGACATGCCCAGTTTTTTTATGCCACTCAATAGACAGACATTTAATTCTCAGGAAAGAATAAATTAAGTGGGAAAGAAATGAAGAACAATTTGAAAGAAATAATGATTTAATTTAGTTGATCAGAGGCAACAAAGTAACAATGAAAGTATGTTTACAGAGTCTAGGTAGGGACTGAACAAAGGTAATGACCATGAATATAAACTGAAGAACACAGAACTTACTTAGGACCATAGTAACTAAAGGAGAGGAAGGAATCAGTGGGGGCCCTGCACTTCAAGACTGGGTAACTAATGAATAAAAACACCAATTTTAAGGGTTGGATTGAAATCAGCAGAAAATGGAAGAACAGAAGCAATTCATCCACCCATCCATCTACTCCACCACTCAATCATCTACTACTACCGCATATCTGCTTCTGGACAAATGGTATGGTAGGTGTCTGCAATTTAACCTCCAAAGTGGCAAGTACAAGAACTGTTACAGACACAAAACATTTTGGAGCAAAAAAGAAGTAAATCATTCAGGGTGAATGGAGGCAGAAGTTCACCTATGGGATTCTAAAAAAGCCTAAGAAGGAGGGTAACTAAAGAGAAAGAAGACAAATCAAACAAAAATAGTAAAAGTGATAGGACAATAGAAGAATGCTATTTTGAAAGCCTAAGTAGTTGAAGGTTTCAAGGAAAATAGATTAACTGCAATCAGTGAAAAATGTAGCAGGGAGGACTAGTAAGATAATGATACAAAAAGCCTCATGATTCTCATGGTGTGCCATAGAAAATAATTCCTCTGACTTACATAATCTTGGTTCTTTCTCTTCAATGAACTCCTAATGATTTCTCGAATGGAATTTTACAGATTTTCTCCGATGTTCTGGGAGTAGGGATGAATTGAGGGACAAGACCTAGAAAGGAAAGCATGTATCTGCAATGAATATAAACTCCAAGATATGTATGCTCTCCACCTTTGTTTGGTTTATGTATGGCCAATTTATCCCTAGGCATCATAGGCTCTTGTAAGAACATTATAAATGTGATGTGACAGAACTACTAGTACAGTAGTACCTTGTAGGAATGATTGCACATGTGAATGTAAATGCAAAGATGTTCATACATATGCACACTACAAGTACATTTAAATAAATAGAGGTCCATGTACTGATATGGAAAGATGTTCAGTATGCCATTAGGTAAATTGTCAGGTTACATAATACTATGCTCAAAAGTGCCCCAAGAGACACAGTACAGATAAAATCTTCAGCAAAGTTATAATAGTATCATCTCATTTGCTTCAAGCAGATAAGCCTAAGTGTATAGAATATGAGCCTATTAAAATTAATCTCTGAGAAAGGGATGGTGACAGATCAGTTTTAAGTCAGGCTCCTTGTGTAACAAAATAACCCAAAGAAGTCAGCTAGCCAATCACTAGCCTTTAATAGTACATGGGCAAGCTGGGTGCCAGTGGCTCAAGCCTAGCTACTCAGGAGGCTGAGATCTGAGCATCACAGTTTAAAACCATCCTGGGCAGAAAAATCCATGAGATTCTTTATTAAAATGCAGTTGTACTGTCTATTTATTTAGGGTCCGGTTGTGGGGCCTGAACTCTGGGCCTGGGTGCTGCCCCTCAGCTCTTCAGCTCAAGGCTAGCGCTCTACCACTTGAGCCACAGCGCCACTTCTGGCTTTTTTCTGTTTGCTTATGTGGGGCTGAGGAATTGAACCCAGGGCCTCATGCATACAAGGCAAGCGCTCTACCACTGAGTCACCTTCCCAGCCCCTCCATGAGATTCTTAACTCCAGTTAACCACTCAAAACATTGAAGTAGAGCTGCAGTTCAAAGTGGTAGTTTGCTAGCCTTGAGCAAAAGAACTCAGGACAGTGCCCAGGCTCTGAGTTCAAGTCCTTGACCAACCCTCCCCCCTCAGAGAAGCCCCAAGGGAGGGGAAAAAAGGAGCTGGCACTGGTGGCTCAAGCCTGTAATCCTAGCTATTCAGAAGGCTAAGGTCTTGAGGACTATGGTGTGAAGCCATCCCAGGCAGAAAGTCCACAAGATTGTCTCCAAAATAACTAGCAAAAGGCAAGGTTGGAGAGGTGGGTTAAGTGGTATCAGTGGAGCATGCAAGTCAAGTGAGAGTGTGAGGCTCAAACCCCAGTACCTCAAAAAAAGGGGGTGGAAATTCACCATGATCATCATCAGGACACAGTATCTGTTAACAAGCAAAACCCAGAAAACTGATCTTAGGTCCCACATAGTGCAGACACACCAGACAGAGGGACGGGAATTAAAATATCGCCTAAAGATGGCTTGATACTTCCCACTGATCTCTGACCTTTCTTCATTAAAAAATGTTACCATTACATCCCTTTTTTTGGGCAGTCATGGGGCTTGAACTTTGAGCCACAGTGCCACTTCTGATTTTCTGGTGGTTAATTGGAGGTAAGAATCTCACAGATTTTCCTGCCTGGCCTGGCTTTGAACTACAATCAATCCTCAGATCTCAGGCTCCTGAGTAGCTAGGATTACAGGTGTGAGCCACCAGCATCCAGCTTACATCACTTTCTTGATCTAAGTATTTCCTAAATGTTTTATCTGTCTTCCTTAGGCAATGACACTATTCATTTGTATTTGCCTCAGGCCTTATGCTATGTCTATCCTTTGTAGCAGCATTTTGCCCCTAGTGGATGTACAAAAAAAGGGAGCGTGATTTCACACGTGAATATTGGGCTATAAACTAGGATGACCAATCACTATTCTTCCATCTAATCTTATGCTAGCCTGAGCTAGAAAGTATATAAGCCTATGTGCTGCCCTGGAGTGTTTTGCCTTTTTTTTTTGGCTGAAAGCTAGTGCTTGAGCCACATTCTACTTGTGATTTTTGTGGTGGTTAATTGGAGTTTCATGGCCTTTCCTGCATAGGCGATCCTCAGATCTCAGCCTCCTGAGTAGCTAGGCTTGAGCCACTCTCTGGAATTATTCTGTAGTAATACTTTATGTAAACATGTCTCACCTCATTTCCTGTTATTCCTTTAAGGCTCCCAAAAAGCATTTACTGGGTTGAAGTGTAATACATTTAAAGCCCTTAAATGTTTTCAAATTACTTCCTCTCTCAAAAAGTCCTACCAACATGCCTGTATAATATTTATTGCATCCCATCCTACCCAGCACTGGAAAATCTCCATTTTATTAAAAAATTATTGTGGTAATGGTGCTTAAATCCAGTACTGTGAGCTTGCCAATAGGTACTCTATCACATTGAGCCATGCCCCCATCCCCTTTGCGGTCCTTATTTTTAAGTAGGAGCTCATTTGTAATTAGGCTGACTGGAAAACAATCCTATTTTTGCTTCTCATGTATATGAGGTGACAGTCAGCTACCACCATACACAACTTTTCTCAGTGTGGACATGTGAGTCTCCTGAGTCTTTTGCCTAGGCTGACTTGAAACTGCCTTACAATAGCTAGAATTAGTCATGATCCACCACGCCTGGCTTCCCATTTTCTATTTGCTGAATTAAGGATAAAACCCAGACCTCTACCACTTAGCCACATCTCTAACCACAAATGACTTTTAAAAATAATCATTAAAAAATGTGCTAATTGGATAAGAAAAATGTGTCCAGTGATTCAGTTAACATTAGTGTCTTAACATTTAAAAAGACATACTTTCATTCATGGTTTTCTTTTGCATTACTGTTCACAGATTCTTTTGAACCCAGTATTGGTTTAGACTGTTAGGATTATTCAAATTCTCAGCCTTATATAGATGATGTGGACATTGTCTCACCAACTCTTCATCAGAATTACTTCCTAAAATATATACATATCTTCAATTCATTTGATGTAGTCATATAAGTATCACTGATCTATACCAGCCTCAAACATGTTTATAGAAAATTTGTTATATTTGTTGATCTAAGTTAATTTGAACTTGTGAGATATTGAGCATCTTTTAAATATTCACTGGCCATACACTTTTTACATGAAAAAAATTATAGGTGTTAGCCCCCAGGCCTGGCTTACATATTTTTATTGCCCCTCCCCTTTTTAATTAAGTTGCTTAGTGTTTCTCATTTATTTCTAACAGTCTTATGATTTTTGGTTAATTGAAAATATTCTAGTCAGGGACTGGTGGTTCCTGGCTACTCAGGAAGCTGAGTTCCAAGGATCACAATTTGAAGCCAGCCTGGGCAGGAAAGTCCATGAGACTGTATTTTCAGTTAACCACCAGAAAACTACAAGTGGCCCTGTGGCTCTACTGCTGAGTGCTAGCCTCGAGCAAAAAAAAAACTCAGGGACAGGGCCCAGGACCTGAATTCAAGCCCCAAAACTGACATAAAGAAAATCTAGCTGGGCATCGATGGCTCTCATCTCTACTCCTAGCTATTCAGGAGCCTGAAATCTGAGGATCATGGTTTGAAGCCAGCCTGGGTAGGTAAGTCTGTGATACTCTAATCTCCAGTTTATGCACCAAAATTGGAGCTGTGGCTCAAATGGTAGAGCATTAGCCTTGGGTACCAAAGCTCAGGAAAAGTCCCCATGCCCTGAGTTCCAAGTCCCAGAACACACACACACACACACACACACACACACACTTGCTTAATATCTTATTATCACACTTCCTATAGCACATATTTCAACATTACAGGTAAACCTGTCAATCTTTTCCTTTGTGAGCTTTGGCTTTATGTAATACTTAAGGAAAATGCTTCCAAACTAAACTTGTACAGATGATTTCTTGGCATTTTGTAATTTTCCCTAAACTTGTAATAATCATTCCCTAACATTAATTATATGGAAAATTAAGCTTTCTTCCTTTTTTGTGCCAGTCCTGAGGCTTGAACTCAGGGCCTGGGGACTGTCCCTGAGCTTTTGTGTTCAAGATGAGTACTCTAGCACTTTGAGCCACAGCTGCATTTCTGGCTTTTTGATAGGTAAGAGTCTTATGGATTTTTCTGCCCAGGCTGGTTTCGAACTGTAATCCTCAGGAGGATTACAGAAATGAGCCACCAGTGCATAGCCCTAATAATTTTCTGATTACCTAACTTGAAAACATTGTCACTACTTATATGCTAGAAATATCACAATTGGGTCACAATGGCATGTGATTTATCACATTCGTTTATCAGGTTAAAACCACAAGCAATGCTATAGAATAACACCTACAAATGAGTACCAAGTATGTTTAATGCAGTATTATTTTAAGTCATGAAAGGCAACCTAAAAGGCTATCAACAGTGCTTTCGCAAAATATGCTAATTAAGACTGTCAGTGTGGGAGAAAGTTAGAATGGCTATAAAGCTATTAAAAACAACTTAAAGGCTGGGCGCTGGTGGCTCACACCTGTAATCCTAGCTACTCAGGAGGCTGAGATCTGAGGATCATGGTTCAAAGCCAGCCTGGGGAAGGAAAGTCCGTGAGACTATCTCCAATAAACCACTAGAAAACCGGAAGTGGCGCTGTGGCTCAAGCGGTAGAGTGCTCGCCTTGAGCTGAAGAGCCCAGGGACAGCTCTCAAGCCCAGAGTTCAAACCCCATGACCAACCAAAATCAATCAATCAATCGGAGTAAAATCAGCTGATCACTTTCCATAACACTGTATTTGTACAAAGAAAAACACCAAACAGCATTTTATATATTTCCATGTAGATTTCTTAGAAAGGTATGTGGTTTGGTGATCTAAATGGAAACAGAGAAAACTGCTGAGTACGACAATTAGGGGTAGTGAGAAAAAGGAAATGGAACCTATTCCATAATAATTTATTTTGTATGTGCTGCTACTGGGAATTGAAGGGCTTCAGGTTCTCACTTGGCTTTTTTCTGCTCCTTGCTGGGGCTCTACTGCTTGAGCTACAACTACACTGTCCTTTTTTTTGCTGGTTAATTGGAGATAAAAGTGTCCTAGATTTTTCTACCTGGACTGGCCTCAAACTTCAATTCTTACATCTTGGCCTCCTCTGTAGCTAGGATTAAAGGCATGAGCCATGAAGCCTGCTTATAATAGCTATGTTTTAACAAAAAAATTATATTGATATTATGGATTACACCATTACTAGTTCTTTTGGTTATACTGGAGTTTGGAACTCAGGGTCTTGTGCTTGGTAGGCAGGTATCCTAGCACTTGAGTCATGACCACATCCCATGATTATTTTTGTACAGGTCCTGGGGCTTGAAATTAGGATGTGGGCACTGTTGCTGAGCTTTTTTCAAGGCCAGTGCTCTAACACTTAAGCCACACCTCTACTTCTGGCTTTTTGGTAGTTAATTGGAATTAAAGAGTCTCATATGAGCTTTCTTGTCCAGGATGGCTCCAAATCTTAGATCCTCAGAACTCAGCCTCCTGAGTAGTTAGGATTTTAGGTGTAAGCCACCAGTACCAGCTATAGTTTGTTTGTTTTGGTACTTTGGAACTCAGGGCTGCACACTGATGCTTGGCTTTTTTTGCTCAAGGCTGGTGCTCTATCACTTGAACCACACCTCGACTTCTGGCTTTTTGGGGGTTAGAGGTATAGTATTGTGGATTTTTTTTTCTGCCAAGAATGGCTTAGAACCATAATAGTCACATCTCAGCTTCTTGAGTATCTAGGATTATATGTGTGGCCCACCAGTGCCCAGCAGATTACACAAATTTTAATGAGAATACATATAAACTCACTGACTTTTATTCATGGACATCACATATACCCTTATATGCTAATCATCATTACAAGCTATATGCTTTAGAGGCATACCATGGAATTCAGACTAGTTTCATTCTCTAGTTCTAGGGTCCTGCCCACCTTCAGAGATTAGGTGAAGGTATTTTTCATCTTTGCCCTTAATAATTTTCTAAATGATCTCATGTAAACAGGGGTTTTGTGCCTACCCATCGAATGTACTTTTTCCTACCAGGGAAGTGATATCTTTTGAGATCTAGTTTGCAGAAGTATGAGAAAAAAAAGGAAAATGAAGGAGCCTTCCTTCAGTTCTTCATGGTATAGAACAGGTCATCTGGAAATCAGATTCTAAATGTAAACATCTTTTGTGTTCATGTGCCACAAAGGTGTGATGAACAACTCTTACAGCTTGATGGAATAAAACTTTAAATGTACCAATTACATTTATATCATTTTCTCTTGAATCCTGAAACATTTAAAATTTTTAGTTTGAATAGAGGAGGAATGACATAAAAATGGTTAGCAGACTAAATATAATTTTTTAGGTAAAATCAGAACTCCTGGAAACACCCTCATATGCAAATATAATTCATTTCAAGTAGTAACTGCTGCTTCTGGAAAATGAGAGAAATCAACAATATTAATTTTTTTTGCAAAAATGGGATATCCACTGTAAAGCATTAAGTACACATGTGTAAGACAGTATAAGTCAAGAGTAATAAAGACATTATTTTTTTTTAAAAGCAAATACTTCTATGAGGAAATGTAGGGAGAGTATAAGTATTCTGCCCAGGATTCAGATCTATCTAGCATGTTCTTGCAACTACCAAATTATGGATGCATATGTGAAGTCTCAAAGAAAAACCATTATTTAAATTTTTAGGACCACTATAAGGCACCAATTTTAGTATCTTTTATTAATGAGATTGTATAGCCTTCATGTTATCTATTTTCTATACTTGTGGAAGCAATTGAATTAGCTCCATCCTTTCCTCCTCAGAATTTAAGTCTTTCCCAAACAATCAATCTCCAAAATATTCCTGGACATTTAGGAATGATATATGATATTTTGTTACAGAACTGAGGCAGGCAATGGCACTTACCAAGAATTCTGCAATCAGGGAAAGGATTCTGCAATCAGGATCAGACCTCCTGATTTTTATTGTATAGCAAACTTAAGCTTTGATGAGGATGGCCTAGAAGATCAAACAAAGGGACAGAAAAGGATATAGAAAGATGAGGCGATCGTTTGCTTTTCCATCATTTAAGGCAATTTCATTACACAAAGACACCAAAGCTGGTAAGTTTTTTTCCCCTTTCTTGTTAAAATTCCAAATTTAGTTGAGTTTAAAAAATCTAATTGCTTAAAATATTTTTTTAAACTAAAGACAATTCCAAATGGATAAAAATGCAAAAGGAATTGTATTACAAACCCACAAGAATCCATCATCCAGTTTCAACAATTACCAACTGAAGGCCATCTTGTTTCATCTGTAGCCCCACCCACCACTCCCCCACGGACTTTTTAAGCTCGCGGAATAAACGATTTCTGTTATTATGAAAAATTTCAAATACGAAGGAAAACCGATTAATACAAGGGACACTACCTACCTTTCAATTTAAACTATTGTTAATTTAGAAACCCAATTTTGTCTCATTCATGCCCCTCCGATTTTCCCCATCGTTTAAATTATTTTGAAGCAAATCCTAGTCATCTACGTATTTTGAAGCCAATCGCAGACATTGTTCAATACGTACGCATTTTATACATATTCACAAAATAACCACACTACCACTATAATCATCTAAAAAAGCAATTCAATTTCTTAAAAAAATAAATATCGAATCTGCGTTCTTTTTTCTGATTAACCCCAACACATTTTTTACAATTGATGCGTCCAACCAGGATCCAAACAAGGCCTACTGATTGCATGTGATTCATTTCCAGCTCGCTTTCATTCTCCATTGCCCCCTTTTAACTTTTTAATATAAGAAAATTCAAATCCCCGCTTTTTTGAAGCAATTAGCAAATTATTTCGTCGGTAACGATTAATGTATGCTTTTTATCTTTAATTTCTCCTAGAGAAACGGCTGATGTGAAGAAAAAGCACTATAATGAGCGAATTTACGTAATTCGTAATTTTTCTCATTTGGCTACGTGAATATAATGTGCCCTCAGTAACAATAGTTCACATCTTTAAAAGCCAGACTTCACACTAAATCTCTTCCGCACTATTCTACAGTATACCTCTCTGAGCACACGTCGCTGAGGTAGATACTATTATTATCACCATTTTACAAACATGGAAACCGAGACAGAAACAACAGAAGCCTTGCCCAAGCTGGGCGTTGGCAAACGGTAATGTAAATCCAACTCGGTAAGATATCTTAAAGCCACTAGCTAATCTTGTCTTTATACGTGACAAAAGGAGGAAATTATCGACCCTTTCTTCCCACCCCACACCGAAACCTGAACCGAAGATCCAGTTCTTCTCAGCAGCAGACGAGTGGCCACCGCCGTTTCTCCAGCCGCCATACTAAAGCCAGGTTTCTCTGGCAACTAAATATACACACGCAGACACGTCACCGTGAAGGCGGGCTCATGCCCTTTAACCAATCACAATCGTCTTGTCTGAGTTTTAGAATGTTCCATGAGCAAATGATTGGACCATGACCCTCACGTTAATAGTGACGTTTCGCCGCAGTAAAGGTGGGGGTAGTAGCCTGCTTCTTCACGGTGAAGGCCTAAAACAAACCAATCATCTTCCTCCTTTGTGCGGACTCTAGCCAATGACCTTCTCTTTCTTAGGCTGTTAGCCCGCCCTCCAAGATCGTGACAGCATTTAGGTCAGGAAGCTATAGGGCAGCGTGTTCACGTGGCTTAGTTACACGACCCAGAGTTCCTCTGACCATACTTTTTTTTTTCTTCCTCTTCCCCCCCCCCCACCTCTTCTGCACGGAGGCATTGTGGGTTTGTGATCCCCCTCCCCGCCCACTGGGAAAGGAAGTGTCTACGTGGCCTGCGGAAATAGGATAGACGGAAATGAGCTAAGGTTCCCGCGAGTGGGGAAGAGCGAGGTCAAAGCAAGGGCCACGCCCCCAAGCCTGTTGCGCAATTTAGGGACCAGGAAAAAAAAGGCGCAATGGAGGTTTTGAAGTGTGTTCGAGTGGGGGTGGTGAGTGCCGCGGCCTCCTGCCGTTAAGGGTTTGAGTTACATTCAGGGGCGAGCTCGCATAGCCACGGGGTCGGTTGTAAGTGCGCGCCAGCCCTCGTGGCGCTGGAAGCGGTGGGTGTGCGCAGGCGTGCGCCCCTGGCCCTGGGTGGGGAGAACGGTGGAGTGTGCGTGGGTGAGCCGCTTTATCCATGGTGGTGGTTTTCTACTTTTGTAGACGTTTGCAGAGTGTTTTAACGGAAAAGAAAATTAAGTAAGGTGACAATATCAGAAGAAAAATGGACTTTTATTAGATGTAGCTCAGCCACCTCTACCGATTTAAACTCGCGAAATTCATTTTGATAGCACATTTTTACCTCTGTTCATATCATGTTCTAAAGTACAGCCCTCCTGAGGTTAAAAGCCAAATCCAACATCAAAGGTCCGGTTCTTTCAAGCTCCTCAGTATCCTTCCGCTTCCTAGCCACCTGTCCCCTCCCCCTGTTCCCCGCCCCCGCCCCCGCCCGCCCCGGGTTTCTTCCCTTCCTTTCCCCTCAGATCTAGGTGCCTTCTAATGAGACTATCTACGTATTATAAACTGCCCCTCTGGTAGAGACTCCAAATTTCTGTGTGTGTTTGCAGCTAGAAAGGCGATAATACCATTTTTGTCCTGATCTCCAAGCACAGTGCTATTCTTTAGAGAGATACGCAGTTCATTTTCCAGAAAGTTCTCTGTGTGAGAACTTGAATCTGCCACTAGATGCCGCCAAGTCCTAGCAAAGGATTGTTAATTTGATCTCTGGGATGATGGGATTTTTGTCTCCCTCTTCCTATTTTCTAATTTTCCCAGCTTTCCAAGCTATGAGGATCACATATATCTTTCCTTCCTAAAGAGAAATTAAGTCCTATTCGATAAGTATCCTTGTTAGGCAGGGAACTATGGTCCAAGATCCAATTTTTTTTTGCCAGTTTCTTTTCTCCTTGGAATAATTTAGCTCTCCATCTCCCTCTTCTTTCTCTCTTGTATTTTTCAGTTACACTTGACGAATGACCCTGAAACAGTGCTTATGAAACTCCTTGTGGGGCAGAATGGCCAACATGGTAATCTCAGCACTATGGAGGTGAAGGCAAAATGATCCGTGAGTTTGTGGCCAGCTAGGTTGTGTAGGAACAGAACCTTTGCTAAGAAAAACACCCCCCCCCCAAAAAAAAATCCTAATCTTTTTATTTACTGTTTTTTTTCAAATGTTCACAGTTCTTCCACATGGAAAATACATGTGACTAGTTGATCTTTCTTCTTGAAACTTTTATCACATACGGGTTTGCACTCTTTTCTGTAATGCTGTTGTTAATCTTTGTCTTAGATTCAGGGACTTAACACCACTTATTAGCCCTATGACCAAAATAATGTATGTATGTTCCTTAATGTTTTGTAGGCTCTCTCTTATTTTAAATGTTATGTCCTTTGCATATTCTTTTACTCACCACAAAATTCTTATTACATGGGCACTACTACATCAAAACCAAAGAAAAATAATATCTCATAGTTATTAATGATATATACTTGTACACATATGAGGAGGAATTCTTTTTAGAGCAGTGTTCAAAGCATATTTCCTAGACACACTAGAAACACCATCACCTGAAAAAGTGTTAGGAATTCAAATTTTCAGGCCTTACCTCAAACATAATCAGAAATTCTGGAAGTTTATGACAATGTATGCTGAAGTTAGAGAACTGCTGTTTTGAAGGGCAAAAATGCAGTGCTTATTTTATACAAACCACTAGAGGGTGCCACAGAATGCAAGGCAAGGCAGATTAAGAACTAATAGGCAGAGCCCAACTTCAGTGACTCTTGCCTGTAATCCTAGCTACTCAAAAAGCTGAGACCCAGGATTTCAGCTAGGGCAGAAAACTCCATGAGTCTCCAAAGCAACCAGCAAAAAGCCACCCTGGAAGCATTATTCAAGTGTTAGAGTACCAGCTTAGCAGTCTGACCAAGTGAGTCCCTGAGTTCAAATCCCAGTTCTGGCAGAAAACAAAACAAAAATAAAAATACCAAACTAAGTAATGAGTAGAGGTGGCAGATTAGTTTTTCAGTGCACAAAATGAGTATGCAGTTCAAGATTTTAACTTTACCTGCCTCTTTAGAAGATTTTATTAGCATAAATTACCAGTACAAAAGTTATTTCATTCTGAATTTTACCACATGTATATAATGTATTTTAACCATATTAACCCCATTTATATTTATCTTTTTTGATGCCTTCCATACGCCTCCTTTTTTTTGTCAGTTGTGAGGCTTGAATTTGTAGCTTGGGTGCTGTCTCTAAGCTCTATTATTCAAGGCTAGCACTCTACCACTTTGAGCCTCAGTGCCACTTTCAGTTTTTTGGTGGTTAATTGGAGATAAGAATCTAATGGACTTTCCTGCCCAGGCTGGGTTGAAACCATGATCCTCAGATCTCAGCTTACTGGTTAGCTAGGATTACAGGTGTGAGCCACCAATGGCCAGCCCTCTTCCCACCAATGCCCAGATCCTCTCCTTTTTAAAAACAGTTTTGATGGCTTCATTGTCCTCTACCAAGAAACAAAAGTCAGAAGTGGAGTTGTGGCTCAAGTGGAACAGGGCTAGCGTTGAGCACAAAAGCTCATCGACAGCACTTAGGCCCTGAGTTCAAGCCCCAAGACTGGTACACATGCACATACACACTTGTACACACACACACAAAGTACAGCAAAGCAAACCAAGTAAACATAAATAGGTGATTTTCATACTTGTTTTCATCTCTATTCTTTAATAGGCTTTTTATACAATCTTAGGACTGTTGTTCTTGCATTTTTCCCTCATTGCTCACTCTGTTCTGCAATTATGCTTCACTTTATGTCCAAATCTAGTTTAGGTGTGGTGTGGTAATCAGGATGAACTCTGCAGTTATGCTTTAGTTTTGTGATGTAGGAATCAGGGTGATGAAGAAACAGACTTGTTGAAAACCTGTTATGGGCCATACACTGTATTGATTTATACCCACTAATTACCAACTATAAGTTATGTAACAGCTATTGTTTTATATACAATGAAAGTGAGTTCTAGAGTAGTTATTTTTTGTTGGTCATAAATAGTGGATCCTGGATAATTCCCTATTATAGTACTAAAGTTTCTAATCCTCTGCTTTGAATCTGGTTTAATTTCTTTCTCTTCCTCCTCCTCTTCCCCCTCCTCCTCCTCTTCTTTCTCTTCCTCTTCTTCCTTCCTCCTCCTCCTCCTTTGACTTTTAACACATTCTAACTTTCCTAAGGTTCAGCATCATCATAATGGAACAACCATTGCTATGTCATAATCTTGGACCCATACTATCCAATACAGTAGCCACTAACACTTGTGGCTGCTTGTTCAAATTAATTAAAATAAAAAATTCAGTTCTTCAATTGTGTTGGTCAGCTTCAAGAGTTCCATAGCAGTTTGTGGCTAGTGGCTTTTACAGTAGTGTATATACAAAACATTTCCAGAGTTATTGCTGGACAATACTGATTTTGAGGATTCACAGTTGTTAAAGGGCCTGGTATAGTGCTTGTCTTGTGGTAGATACCCAAGAAAATTAATTTTCCTGCTTTTTTCCCCAACATTAGAATTGAGGGTTGCTCTGTATTACTGGTGTGGTCAGAAAAGAGGAGTAACTATAACAAGGTTCTAAATCACTATAACAAGGTTTGGTCTGGCACTGGTATCCACATCTCCAGACTATTCCTGCAGAATTCTGTCTGAGTAAGATTTCAAGGCCAAGGTTGTCAATAATGTGAATTAACTTTTCAATCAGAGTAGTAGTAGAAAAAAGGCAGAACAATGTTTTTTGTGTGCAAGACACTACTGTGTCACCTATTTTCATCTGTTACTTTAACATATCCTCACTAAAGCCCAGCAATGTCTGATGCTAAAGCCTAGGCTTTTTCCTACTATACTATGTTACCCCCTCAATGTGAGTGTTCCCTTGCTTGCCTCTGCTTACTGTGGGATAAAGTTTCATAAGCTTACTCACTCATATGGGTCTTGTGAAAAGCATGAGTTATTCTTCTTTAAATTTTACAGTTCAACTATTGGCATCATACTGTTTCAGCTTCAAGGGAAAGATAGATTAGGTTTATTTGGTTCCAAGGCCCAGGGCAAAACAGAAACTATTTATGGTTTTAGCCTTCACAGACACCCAATGGCTCCAAGAACCCTGTGTTAATTTGCAAGGCTACCATTAGTTCATACAATGCCTTTGTGCTAATTAGAAACACAGGTTACCTGGGGGCAGACAAATTGCAGAGATGTGTCCACTCCAGTGGAACAATGAGAGATAAATGCCTTTTCCCCCTCTGGGCTGCTACTAACTCATCCAGGGAAGTTGAAACTAAATTTCCACCTGGACTTAAGATCTCTTAGTATAGTGTGCCCTTGTACAAGGTGAAGCCTGTCTATTGTTATCTGCTGGCTTTGTGGCCAAGCCATTTCTTGTGACTAAGAAAACCTTCTATGGTTTGGGAGGTAGTGGTCAGTCTGTCCTGAATCATGAGGAAAAGATTAAAGTATCTTCTAATGCCTTTTGGATAGATAAAAATTGAGACTATCCAAAGGTTTAGTTGTTTTTTTTTTCAGTTGTGGGGCTTACATTCGGGGCCTGGGTGCTGTCCCTGAGCTTTTCTGCTCAAGGCTAGCCCTCTACCACTTTGAGCCACAGTGCCACTTCTAACAACTGGCACCTGGTTTTAATTGATTTTTTAAAAAGTTGGTCCTAACTTACTTATTGGATATTTGTATTATAATTATTAGCATGCACTAATAAGTCATTGTACCATTTCTACATGTGTAGACACCATACCCTAAACAACCTCACCCCTTCTGTCACTCTCTCCTATCCCACTTCTCCTTTTTAAGACAATTTCAACAGTGTGAGGAAAATGGAGGAGAACGGAAAAGGAATAGGCTGGACTCAAGGAACAGCAAGGGGCACAGACCTTCCTGTGGGTTTGGAGGTTGTGGTTTTGCCTTAGAGTTGGGACAAGAGCTGGGTTTTTATAGGAGGTCCAAGCAAGGAGGAAGAGGTTAATGAAAAAGCCACTAGGTCAGGGAAGGTGGGGGCCTTTCAGTTGGGCCCACAATGGGATGTTTACAGCTGGGCTTAGATGGATTGCCCTACCTGCACTTCACACATAACCTGGGATTTTGCCGGAGTCTATATGGGCCTGGGACAATAGGGTGGGGAGTCAATCCTTCATATTCCATCTTTAGATACATAAAATGATAAGGCCAAGAGGGGAGAGGCAAGTTCTTCAAACAGGCTTTACAGTTCTATTTTCATACATGCAAATGAACGATTTCAACCATTTTCATCCTCATTGATTCACTTCATTAGCCTTCTTCTCTACTTCCCCATCAGATCCTGTTTTCCTGTCATTCATTTATATGTGTTTTAGTTGTACCAAGAAGTTTCACTACGATATTTCAGAGATACATATTATATATATATATATATATATATATTATATTTTGCTCAGAATAACCTGTTTCTTTCTCTTCCTCTGCCCTATCTATTGACAACAGCTTTCATTTTGGCTTTTTTATTCTCTTTATACATAGTTCTATATTTTGAAATATTAGATATTTCTTAGAAGAAATGCTTGCTTAGTGTAAAAATTAGAAAAACAAAACATAATATTTCAAAACTAAGTAAAATGATAGTTCTAGATTGAGGATTTTTTTCTGTGTATGCCCACCTCATTCCATAGGAATTTCATGAAACTGGTTGAAAGATTCATCTACATCAATTTACTTTGCTAGCTTATGGTTGGCAGATTACAAACATTGGAAATAGCCATGAGAAAGCTTTATCCTTTTTTTGGCCAATCCTCCGGCTTGAACTCAGAGCCTGGGCACTGTCCCCAAGCCTCTTTGTGCTACAGGCTAGTGCTACGTCCAACTTTTTCAGAGTAGTTTATTAGAAATAAAAGTCTCATGAACTTTCCTGCCCTGGCTGGCTTTGGACTGTGATCCTGAGATCTCAGCCTCCTGAGTAGCTAGGATTACAGACATGAGCTACCAGCACCCAGCTAAGATTCATCCTTATAAGGTATCTATTTTATTCTCCTATAATTAACCCCAACCCTTACTGATCCAATCATTTGACTGAAAGAAGTTTTTTCAAATGACCAAAACCACTGAGAACTGTACCCTCACAGTGAAGTCCTTGGATGACTTTGGAATACCAGACTTGTACATTTTCCCTTCTGAGGAAATAGTTGAACATGCAGTTTACCAAAATTTGTGGCCTTGTGAACAACACATTTTATTTGCAATGATCACAAAATATCATCCATGTTATATACCAACTAACAAAGGTTAGGGCTGATTTCGACTAGTGTTCACTGATATCTGTATTCCAAGTTTTGCTTCAGAGTTGCTTTGAGCCATTTTTCCAGAGTTAAATTTGTTTTTGCTTATAATCTCTACTTAGTTTCCATATCACTGGAAATGATAAACATTATAGCCTTTAAATATATCAGTTGTCACATTAATAAAGAGCCATAGCTGGGTGCTGGTGGCACATGCTTGTAATCCTAGCTACTCAGGAGGCTGAGATCTGAGGATTGTGCTTTGAAGCCGGCCCAGGCAGGAAAATCTCTAATAAACTACAGTCGTCCCTCTCCCACTGACTGCAGCTTCATTGTATCACAGGGTTAAAAAAAATATGTAACCCAGGACCTGAGTTCAAGCCCCCAACCGACAACAACAACTTTTAAAAACCATATATTGTGGCCGGATGCCACTGGCTCACACCTGTAATCCTAGCTACTCAGGAGGCTGAGATCTGAGGATCGTGGTTCAAAGCTAGCCCAGGCAGGGAAGTCTGTAACACTCTTATCTCCAATAAACCACCAGAAAACCGGAAGTAGCACTGTGGCTCAAGTGGTAGAGTGCTAGCCTTGAGCTGAAGAGGCTGAGGGACAGCACCCAGGCCCAGAGTTCAAGCCCCACAACCAACAAAAACAACAAAACAAAACCCCGTAAATAGTGATCCCTCACTTGTGGCAGGAGATACATTCCAGAGATTCCCACGATAGGTGAAGTAGCAGTAAGTGAACTGCAATATAATAAGGGATAACTATACAACACTGCTACTTCATGGATATTCACTGTTGTCAGGGTCTCTAGAACATAACTCCCATTGGTGAGAGATCACTGTACTCAGAAAAAGCCAAAAGTGGAGCTGTGGATCAGTGGTTGAGCAGTAGCCTTGAGCAAAATAAGCTCAGGGACAGTACCCAGACTCTGAGTTCAAGTCCCAGGAATGGTGTGCGCACCCAAAAAAGACAAGCCAGTAGTACTGAAAAGTGCTGCATGTAAATTATTGAATGCTGAGTACATAACAGTTCATCATATTACTTTCTTTACTATTGTGTATTTATGAATGTTTCCATAATAAAATATTTTATTACAGTAAATTAGCTGTATGAGGGGGGTTCATTATGACACTATTTTAAAAGTGCATTATTAGCCCCGAAGAAGAGAACGTGTAGATTTCTTATCAGAAGAGTACTTATTAACCAACAGATTTGGCTAACCACATTCCCTTTAATAGAGATGGCCCATGTAAAAATCTAGGAAGTAGTGGTATAGAAAAAAAAAAAACAAAAAACCTCCTCACCAGATGTTCTGATAAGGCCCCCTAAAAGGGAAATCTGCCTACAGTCCCTTCCACCAGACCCCATCAGAAGCATTGCTGTAATGAACCATTGTTAATGAGAGAAGTATCTTATACTCTCAGGCATTTAGAAGTGGAGTGAGGTTAAAAACCTCAGAGAACTCAGCTAATTGGTGTAGACAGTATTAGCTAGCAGACAAAGAAGCACAGGCAGAAGAAATCTGGGGCAAGAGACAGCTAGGAAAGGGACTCTGTGCTCCCACTAAGCTGCAGGGGCAAAGCTGTTAAGAAAAGAGGAGACCAGGGAGCAGGATATATGACAGGGATCTTCACTATTCTTAGAAGGTACCATGACCCATCACATTGTCAGCTTTTAAAAGCACAAGAAAGCTATCTGAAAACAAAGATCATGTGTGTGCATGCATGCACACATGTACACATGTAAAGACATGGAACCTGATCTCTCAGCTTGGAAAATCAAGTTCCAGGAACTTCACATTTAAACTGTGCAGTTTTGTTTTGTTGTAGTTTTTCACCATTTCACTAAGCAAAGCAAATAAGGGTATTTGTAAACTATCAGGAGTGAGCAGACCCATGTTGCTGGGCACTGTTTAGAGAAAGGAGACCTCAGAGGACATGTTCTTTCAAGGCCCTGAGGTTGAGATTAAATGATTTGAAATTGAGAACAGAGAAGAGAGCAAGAGCAGTTCCTAAAAGGTACAAAGCTGAGATTCACCCAACTGTTCCCAGGCTAGAGTTGTGGGTGGGACATCAGTGGGATCTAGGCGAGTACAGCCAGTTTTCAATAGAGGTCTGTGAAACTTGGCTAAGAGGACAGAGGAAGATTGATATTTGGTCCAGAGTGGGGCTGTCAGCTGTGCTCACCAACTCACCAGGCTCCCAGCTGTAAACAAAAGTCCTGGCCCTTCATGGCACTGCAGAGCAGTCCAGGCTGGCGTAAGTCTCTGAGGACAGCTAGACCATTTTCTCATTCTGGCTGACAACCAGAAGACAGAAGAAACAATAGAAGATGGGGTGGGGAGAGAGGAAGAATTGCAGGGGGGGTGAGAGCAGTGACTGTTGCAAAGGAGCTACAATTTTAGATCTTAGTTCTTTGGATAAGAGTAGTACAAATATTTTAGGGAAAGTAGACCCCTTTCCTTATGTCAGCTTCACTGACAATTGTTAATTTCTAAAGATGGCTTGTAGACACTCTTGTGCATGGTTCATTCATTTATTCAGTTCTACCGTTAGGATCTTACTTAGGTCCATCACTGTGCTAAATGTTCTGAATGATGCTGAAGTAATGTATATCCTTAGAAGGAGTTCGGGTATGTTTGTGAGGTTAATAATACGAAATAGTAGATTTTTAATGCTAAGTGATAAACATAGGATGGACATCATTAGAAAAGGGATATAGAAAATTAGCCACAATTTGGCTAGGGCAGCTTTGTCTAGAGAAAGAAAGTAAAGTGTCCGAGACCCTTCACTTCACATCCCATCATCTCACCATGTCTAATACAGCTTTGAAGTCCTGTAAGGGTCCCTTCTTCAGGGAGGCTGCCTTGATCTGCAGTACCAGGTTAGGTGTTTTGCTTTTCGTTCCCAGAGCACCTATTGCTTTCTCGCTTTGGTAATACCTCTATCACTTCCCCCTTCTGTTCATTCTCTCTTTTCTACAGATGTCAGGGAAGTTTTCTAGACCATCCTCTTTTCCAACATCTACCATAGATGTATCAGTCATCCTCTGATGTATTTCCATAATGCCTGCACATTGCCTCCATTTTGTTTTTTTCCAAGTCTTCCTCTCCTGCCATAATGTAAGGCCTCTGAGGTCAGGAGGGGTTACTTCATTGTATATCTTCTGTGTTTAGTACAGTGCTTGGCATGTTGCAGTAGGTACTCTGTAAACATTTGTGAATGAATCCAAAGGAGATGACACAATGTTGGTAGGTGAAGGCTATCCTAAAGAGTTGATCTTAATACCTTTGTGCACAAAGGGTCCGGTCATGGGGCCTGAACTCGACCTGGGCGCTGTCCCTCAGCTCTTCAGCTCAAGGCTAGCACTCTACCACTTGAGCCACAGCGCCACTTCCGACTTTTTTTTCTGCTTACATGGTGCTGAGGAATCAAACCCAGGCCCTCAAGCATGCAAGGCAAGCGCTCTACCACTGAGCCACCTTCCCAGCCCCGCACAGAGAAAATTTTTAAAAGCTTTCAGTTGATCTGGGGATGTTTTCAGCCTGGCACAGTAGGTGGCTATAATCCTAGCTGTCTGTAATCCTAGTTTGCCACTTGGGAGATAGAGATTGGGAGGATCATGGTTTAAGGTCAGTCCAAGCAAAAAGTTATCAAAATCCCATCTCAATCAGTAAATTGTAAGCTGGATGTGGTGATACATACCTGTAATCCCAGCTATACAAGAGGCTGTAGATAGGAGAATTGTGGTCTGAAGCTAGCTAGCCTTGTGCAGAAATATAAGCCTCTACCTGAAAAATAGGGCAAAAAAGGACTGGGAGAGTATCTCAAATTCTACTATTACCTCATTTTTTCAATTATAGAAGGAAGAAATCAGAAGTGGCCTTTTTTTGCAGTGTTTGGAATGGAACCCAGGCCCTTGTGTAAGTTAGACAAGTATTCTACCAGTGAACATCCTCACACTTGAGTAAAAAGTGACTTCTAGAAAAAAGTAACAAGCAAAACCTAGAGAATACAACTTTAGTTTATCCCAAACCCTTGCTTCCTTATAATCTATTTTTTTTATGTGCAGTGGTGATGGTATGAGTATTTAAACTCAGGGCTCATTCTGTCACTTAAGCCATTCCCCTACCCACACCCCTTTTAATTGATTTCTGATAGACTTTCATGTTTTTGCTTGGGCCTTCCTCATACCTACACCTCCTGTGTAGCTGGTATTACAGACATGTATCACTATGTTCAGCTTGTTCTTTGAGATAGGATCTTGCTTACTTTTTTTTTATAATCTAGGTTGTACTGCTAAAATATCGATTCTAAGATCCTAGTAGCTTAAAACAGCAAATGTTTACTTATTTATATTATATATCTGTCATATGTTAGAACCTGGGATGTATGTACCTCATACAGGCACTGAAGATTTCACTGTTCCAGGGGGAAGGTGACTTCTGGAAGGTTTTGCGATCGCAATGAATGATCTAGCCCAAAAATTTACAAATGATCTTTTTGCTTGCAACTCCACCAAGGTCAAGAAAACCAGAACTTTCCCAGAAAAACATAGAACCAGATAAATTTAGTGAAAAGCATTTTCAATTAATTTCTTTTTAGTATTCTGCATGCAAAAAAATCAGGAATATAAAACAAGGAGTCAAGTACACACAGGAAAGCATAACCTTATAACTTAGGGCAGAATAAAGTACAGGATAGAGGAATCTTAAGAACATACTTAACACATTATCGTGCCTTGTGCCATGAACACACAATGAACAGGTAGTTATGCTGAGGTGACTGGAACAAAGAGTGCACCATGAACTCTTACTTACTTTTAACCTAGGTTGACCTTAAGCTACAGTGCTCCTGTCTCTACCACCCAGGTAGCCTGCCTCACTCCCAACTATCTTGTGGACTCATATTCTTTACCTTAGTGCTCTTCTCACAGCTCATATTTGACAGGATGGCCAGATGCATTTTCTTCTATAAGTACAGTTATTTATTCAGCTAGCATTTACTGCCCCCTCTATTGTTTCAAACAGTTCTTATAGCAACAGATATAGGGGACCTTCTCTCTGTTTTGATAGAGCTTGCAATTGCATGAAACCTTATGCTTACTATTCACTTGATACTTTCAATTTTTTGTCAGTTATGGGGTTTGAAGGACCTGGGTACTGTCCCAGAGCTTTTTCACTTAAGGTTAGCACTCTACCACTGTGAGCCACAGTGCCACTTCTGGTTTTCTGGTAATTAAATGGAGATAAGTGTCTCATGGACTTTTCTTCCCAGGCTGTCCTTGAATCATGATCCTTAGATCTCAGCCTCCTGAATAGCAAGGATCATAGGCATAAGCCATCAGTGCCTGGCTCAAATTTCTTTTTTTTTAAAATATGGATCTTGAGACTTGAGCTCAGAGTCTGGGCACTGTCCCTGAGCTTTTGTGCTCAAGGCTCCTACTCTACCACATTGAGCTACAGTGCCATGTCCAGCTTTTTAGTATTTAAATGGAAGAGAGAGTCTCATGGACTTCCCTGTCAAGGCTGGCTTTGAACCATGGTCCTCAAATATCAGCTTCTTGAGCAGTTGGGATTACAGATGTGAGCCATTTATGCGTGGCAAATAGTTTCAATGTTCTGATGATAGGCTTTGCCACACTGGGGATCAGTGATGGGGACTTTTCCAACTATTGCAGACCACAAAGGACCTCAGTCTCAAGAGTAGACTTTTTTTTGCTGGTACTTGGGTTTGAACTCAGGGCCTTGCTTGTTCTGTGGGCACTTTACCATTTGAGTCACACTTCAAGCCCTGCCTTTGCTGGTTATTTTTGAGATGGAGTCACATGAACTTTTCTGCCTGGACTGGCTTGGAATTGTGATCTTCTGTTTCTCAACCTCCATCACTTAGCTAGAGGTAGACCTTCTTTAAAAACTGAGGACTGCCAGGCATTGGTGGCTCACACCTATAATCCTAGCTGAGATCTGAGGATGGCAGTTTGAAGCCAGCCTGTGTAGGAAAACCAGGAAGCGAGAAGTGCCGATGTGGCTTAAGTGGGTAGAGTGCCAGCCTTGAGCTGAAGAGCTGAGGGGCAGTGCCCAGGCCCAGAGTTTAAGCCCCACAATGGACAAAAACAAAACATAATAAAACAAAGCTGAAGACTTAGGGAGACTCCGAGTATGGATGCTTATTTATACTTGACTATCCCCCTTCCTTATAGAAGCTAAGTGGCAGAGGAGAGAATGTCTGGAAGGGTGCAGGCAGTAGTTATCCTTTAACCTTATTAGACTGATCTTAACCAAGGCAAACAGGTCACCAAGGTGCAGCTCTTAAGCAACGTGGGTTAGAAAAACTCAAGGAGTGAAAGGGAAAGGAGTTAGATTTCCCAATAAAAGTAGAAGAGCTTTCCTGTACCCTCAGGGAGTTGACATAAGATTATAACTCCAAGAAAGCTTCAAAGGCACTTAGAGAACTCCAAATCTCACATCTTAATAAATGTATTAATTGCAGGGGATTTTTTTCATCTTTAATTCAGGTCCTGGGTGGTTAGGAGGATAGCAAATGAAGATGTCAGAGAAGCAGAATACACATACCCCCTTCACAGCAGCCCTCACCCCAGGAAGAGTTAAGGGAAGATATGCGTAGTAGTTTTACTGTAGTCCTAACTGGATAGTTCTTGGTTGCAGAATTATATCAGAAATAATATCAATGATACTTTGAAGATGTGTCCATTAGTATTCTTTTCTGTCTCCCTTGCATCCTTTACTCTGAACATGAGTCTACCACCAGGATATTAGGGAACTGGATTATGCATGTATCAGATAGAAATGAATGAGATTCATTTCCATGATTCATTGCTTTTCTCCATTAGCTTGGGGTGAAGAGGATTTATAGTCCTAGAATTTGAAATCCTAATGAGATGAGACAAAAGGGTTAACTCCAAAGTTGAAAAGAAATATAAATACAAGAAAATTATAAATTCAGAAAGAATCTTTGGTGAAGAAAACCTTGTATTTCTAGAAGTGAGGCTTGGCATGACCTTTTCCCTTTGTAATAATATTACCAAGAGTTCTGCTATCCTCACCCCTTTTTCTGTTCTGTCGTGGGGCTTGAACTCAGGGCCTGGGTAATGTCCCTGAGCTTTTTCACTTAAGGCTATCACTCTGCCACTTTAAGCCACACACCACTTCTGGTTTACTTGTGATTAACTGAAGATAAGAGTCTCTCATGGTTGGATATCTGTGGCTTAAGCCTGTAATCCTACCTGCTCAGGAGGCTGAGGTCATGATTCGAAGCTAGCTGGAGCAGAAAAGTCCCTGAGACTCTTATCTCCAATTAACTACCAGAAAACCCAAAGTAGTGCTGTGGCTCAAAGTAGTAGAGCACTAGCCTTGAGCAAGAAAGCTCAGGGACCTGAGTTCAAGCCCCATGATTGACAAAAAAAAATTGTCTCCTGGACTTTCCTGCTCAGGCTGGCTTTGAACCATGATCCTCAGATCTCTGTATTCTAAATAGCCAGGATTACAGGTATGAGCCACTGATACCCAGCTTCTGCTATCCTCTTTCTATGGGGACTGTGGATATCTAATATGATTGAATGACCATCACAGGAACAATTTCCTGTGATGCAAATTAGTTTTGACATGAATCTGTTGCAGTCTATGAGTCAGAGCAGTCATAGAATGAGCCTCTGTAGCTAATAAATGATGTCATCCTCTAGGTTTTCACTTGCTCTTCTATTCTTACTTTTCACATTCTCACCCAAGTTGAAGGGGGAAAGGGCATGGGCTTTTCCCCATCAAACCCTCAATATTCTCATGTTGTTTGACAAGGAGAAAAGATTAAATAATCTAGGAAGGTCCTTCCAGTTCAGTTGTGTCAGTGTCTAGAATCCTAAGACATGATCTATTGATCCAGTTGTTTTATGGGAAGTCTCATGAGGCATTAGTTTGCTTAAAAAGTCAACTGTTTGTTTTTATGTGGGAATAGTGTGATAAGTCACGACAACAAATTGGAACAAATTGTTGCTGTGACTAGGTCTCAACTATTCTTGCCCTTTTTGATTGTCAGGGATGTTTTTCTAATATTGACTGAAATAGAGATTATTGTAAAATTGAGGATTAATATGACTGAGATCACTCACCAAGCATTATTGATACATATAAAGCCATAGAGTGACAAGTATTAAGGATGGTTGAAAAAGCACTTAAGGTAAGAAAAGATGCCTAATTATTAGATTTTTTGTCATGATTAGTTTTCACTTCTGACTATTCCCTTGAGCAAGGTCCTCCTTTATTAATAGCCAAACAGTACAATTATAACCCTTGGCCTATTAGGTGACTTACCTCTAGATGCAGTTTTCCTTTTTAAGAATTTTAAAGCAACAGTAAACTATCCCCCTGCCAGAAAACAAACCATTATGCTTATGTGATTATATAAGCTAAGTGAGACTTGGTGATTCTGAGGACTTAGGAAGATGGAGTTGTCAAGGATGACTCCTAGGTGTCTGGCTTAGGTGACTGGATAGGTGGAAATGCTTATCTGTTCTTCTCTTTTTTTGGTTTGACCTAGACTTGACCTTGGAATCTGATGCTTTTGATCATTGGCTAATGTTCTACCAACTGAGCCATCTCCCTAACCCCTGGAAATGCTTCTCATCAAGATCAGAGGGATTGTGGCTAGGGTGGCAGAGAAAGTTGAAAGGAGATCATTAGTTGTTGGTTCTAGACATGTTGAGTTTGGACTACTAGTGAGATGGAGGTAGTAACTTGATAATCAGTAGCATGCAGTATCTCAGCCATGGAAATGGTTCAGAACAACCAAGGTGTACACATGCAATAATGAGGAGTGAATTCTGAGACAAAGTCTTAGAGAAAAAGAACCCAATAGGAAATAGAATGATAAGACAAGAAATTTGTGAATGCAAGGAAAAGAAAGGAGTGAATGCAACTTGCGAAGGAGGAGAAAGGAATGTTAAAGCTGTTGTGAAGTTACAAATTTTAAGATGGAAAAGTACTGTTTATTATAGCAATTAGGAAGGGATCCTGTTAGCCAGGTGCTGGTGGCACACATCTTTAATCCTAGCTACATAGGAAGCTGAAACCTAGAGGATCAAGGTTGAAAATCAACCCCAGGCAGAGCAAGTGAACACACATACACACAGGCACACAGAGTGTGAAGAATATGGAGGGAATGGGGGAAGAATAGAGATAGATTACAGTGTGTTATGGAGTAGATAATAGAGATGAGGATGTAGAAATGGCTAATCTTTTCTTTTAAAAACTTGATGGTTTTTGGAAGAAGGATACTAGGTCAATAGCTAGGGAGACAAGGTCAAATGGAGGTAGTTTTTATTTTGGATGAGGCTTCTTTGCTCTCTTTGTTACTCCTCTTCTCTCCTTGCCTCCTCACTTTCATGGATAAAACTGAAGCTCAGAGAGATTAAGCAATTTTCCAGGGGTTACATAGTTTGTAAACATGTTAGCAAAGAGGAATCTAATGCTAGCGAAGAGACTAAAAACAGAAACGATAGGTGATTTTAGCCTGACCATTTTTCATGACTGTAGGCTCAATAAGGTGACTTACAAAATGGAATTGTGAAGTTCTAATCATGCCCACAGGTTAGAAATTTGACAGAGGTAGAAGAGAAACTATGATGATGTAATCATCTCATGTGATAGCTAACTTTTATTGAGTACTTGCTATGAGCCAATTCTGAGTAGAGCACTTTATCTGTACAACTTAATTCCCACAGCAACTTAGGATGTAGCACTATTATTTTATTAACACATGTGAAAACTGGAACAGGTCAATAATTTGCTGAAGGCCCCGTAGTCATTGTATGCTGGATCCTTCCTGGCCTTTAGATGGTATTTTAGAGAGAGAAACTGAGGTGGAGGAAGGTGGAGTAAATTTTCCAGAAACCTATGTCAACTAAGTACTAGAATTATAATTCAAACCTGGGTTCTGTCTGGTATCAAAACCAACACACTGGTCTTTATCACTACACCGACAGGAATAGAAGCTGTTAGGAGAGAAATATATGTGTACATTTTTTTCTAGATCCTGTTTTGTAAGGCAAAATGTTCAGTAAATGAGGTAATAGTAAGAATTTTCCTTTACTTCAGGGAATTGACAGTGAAAGCATGTACTTCCTTTGTAGTGTACCACATAGTATTTGTAGAAGGCTGAATAGGGAAGGCAGCTGATGGAAAAAAGAAAAAAAATAGCTACTCCAGAAAGGTGTTAATAGTTGAGTTCTCATGTGACTTCTCCAGGTGGCTTCATGACAGCATGCTGTCTTTGTCTTTCCATGGAGAGAATGCTCTGTGAGGGTACATTGGTTCAGATGTCATTCTCTTCACTGTGAGCTATCACTCTAGATATGAAGTGTGATGTACCAGGGAATGTGATGCTGTCTCTCCAGAGGTGACCATCTCTCCAGCAGAAACAATGTATGGAACAAGAGGAAGCAGATGGTTTTCATCTAGTGATTGCCTTCAAGTGGTCATATATGAAAGAGTATTGCTAATTAGGACATTATCATTCTTAATTCATGGTGGCAGTTTACAAATTTTTGGTGTGTGGGCAGTGGGGGGGGGGGAAGATGCCTGTACCAGGGCTTGATCTCAGGGCCTGTGTACTGTCTTTTAGCTTTTATGCTCAAGTCTGATGTTCCTCCAATTGAGCCACACTGCCATTTTCTGGCTTTTTGGTGGTTATTTGGAGATGAATCTCATGGACTTTTCTACCAAGGCTGACTTAGAACCACAATTCTCACATCTCAGTAGCTATGATTATAGACACAAGTGACCAGTGCCCAGCTGGTATCTTTTTGTTTCTCATAGTTCCAAAGAATAGCACATCTGTTTGTGTGAACTCTATGACTTTATGAGATTTATGCCAGGTTTAGTTTTGTGTGATCGATAAAGGAAAGGTGCAGTCTTTACCCTCAAAGAGTTTATTTTTATTCGATATTTCTTTCATTGAACCAATTAATAAACAACCTGGCTAGGAAGCTAGGTTGTGGCTTCTCTGGGTGGTTACCATGTTTGATTTATTTGTATTCATTAACAGAGCAGCCTTAGCAGATAAAAATTCTAACATAGTGAAATCAAATTAAGATTTTGGTAGGTAGGAATGATGAGATAAGAATAACAACTACCAATTTGATAATAATGAATCAAGAGGGAGAGAGGCAAGTGAGGACACATCAAAATTCTCAAGAGATGATCTCTTCTGGACAAAGTTGAGATATTGTCACAATGAAAAGAGAAATAACTAACTCAATTTAATTTTTAAAATAGAATAGTGTCTGTTCTTTGGTGATAGGTGGGGAAAAATGTTTGTGGGAGAAAACTAAAGGAACAAATTTTATTCACTACCCTTCTTCTAGATAGAAAGCTCTTTTTGCTTTGCTTATGAATTCTGGGATATCAAGCAGCCACGCTGTGCACTGGGGGAAATAGGACAACAAACCACTGGTTTTCCAAGTAGCAGAGCAAGCTGAAGGAAAGATGAAGGTGCTGATAGCCTTAACAATAACTGAATAAGGAAAGTCCTTTCTCTAGAAAAAATATATGTATAAAATATTTAACTGACATTAAGTATTAATAATGAATTAATGAAAACACTTAGAACACTTCACTTATGTAGGAAGTTCCCCCCTTTAAAAATGCTATTTTAAATTTCAGAATCATTTTGGATGTGAAAAAGTAGTTTGGGTCTCTGGAGAGGTGAGAGCCACAAGAAAGATGATAAATAGACATGACTTCTAAGTGAGCTTCTAATATCCCTGCTTGCCAAGGTCTCAGTTTAAGAATTCCATGATTAAATGGATTGCTGAGTGTCAGATGCTCTCTGTGAGATGAGACATTCTCTCAGCCCCTGTGTATATATGGGAAGGATAAAGAAAATGAAAGCCATGTGCATCTGATTCTGCCACTGTACAGCTCCATTTTCTGCTTAGCTTAGAGGCTCCATTGGGAGGGATGGTACCTTCCACCTGGCATTGCTTCTGAGTAGCTTTGTAGACTCTCCTTTGGGCTATTATGTTAGTTGGTACTTTGGCTTCTTTGGCTCCCAGCACCAGCTGATGCCCTGACAGGCTCTGTGGCTCAGTACTGCAGCTATCTCCAGGGCATTGTTCTTGAGACTTCCAACAGGGCAGATTTGTGCAGTTGGCCCATCTGGACAAGATCTATAACAAGTAGAGCTCTGTGCAATAAGCTCATCTCCATAGTCCATCCCCCGCTATCCCCGCCTTCGGGCTGCAGCAGCCTGACACCCCAGTCTCACCATGGAGAGTATCAAAGAGGTACTCTCTGCTCCTTTCAAATGGAGTATTGCTTGTGGCCTCCTATTGATTGGCATTACCTGGGCAAAAATGGAAAAACAGGGGCTCTTTGCTATATGTAATTTCTGTACTTGGGAAGCATGAAAAGGAGAACCAAGAATTTGATTCCAGCCCAGTATGAGCTACATAGAGAAACCCTGTCTGAAAAAAAAAAAAAACAACAAAAAAGCTGAGTGTCAGTGGGTCACACTTGTAATCCTAGCTATTCAGGAGGCTGACATCTGAGGATTGCAGTTTCCCAGGCAGGAAAGTCTATGAGACTCTTATCTCCAACAAACTACCAGAAAAGCCAGAAGTGGAGCTGTGGTTCAAGCGGTAGAGTGTTAGCCTTGAGCAGAAGAAGCTAAGGAATAGCACGTAGGCCCTGAGTTTAAGTCCCAGAACCAGTACACAAAAGATTTTTAGACCATCTATCTTGGTTACCTCTGCCCAGTCTTTAAAACCAACAGACAGGAAGTATATCTCAGTGAATAGGGAAGAGTAGACAAGCACAATATGTTTTTTGTTTTTTTATTGTTGGTTGTGGGACTTGAACTCTGGCCTGGGTGCTGTCCCTCAGCTCTTCAGCTCAAGGCTAGCACTCTACCACTTGAGCCACAGCACCACTTCTGGCTTTTTTTTTCTGCTTATGTGGTGCTGAGGAATCGAACCCAGGGCCTCAGGCATGCGAGGTAAGCACTCTACCACTGAGCCAACTTCCCAGCCCCTCCACGTCTGACTTTCTGAGTGGTTTATTGGAGATAAGAGTCTCACGAACATTCCTGGCCAGGCTGGCTTTGAACCTCATTCCTCAGATCTCAGCCTCCTGAGTAGCTAGGAATACAGGCATGAGTCACCAGCACCCAGCAATAAGCACAATATTATGAATGAGGAAGAAGAAGGCTCAGTTTTTTGTTTGACTATAGGATTTACTTTGACCATTAACCTTCAATTTGGAATACCATGTGGAAGGAGGGAGGGAGGAAAGGAAAGAGGGAGAGAGGAGAAAGGAAGAAACTGACTCTTTATATATAATGAATTATCACTCTAGGTCCAGAGAAAAGGACATGATATCTAAGAGATTATTTGACAACTTATTCTAACTGTTGGCCCCACAGGAATAGAACATTATGTTCTGTTCCTCACAATTTAGTCACTTGAAGGGACTCAGGGAACCAGTTCCATGCTTCTCCATGTCCCAGGGGTATTTTAGATTTAAAATGGTCTCTTCCATACCAGCCCTTTCCATTCTGACCTTTTGAGTAGCTTTATCTGAGTGCTACATCTCCTCCCTGTTCCTGCCTAGAGAAGGAGCAGGGTGACTAGAAAAGGGGAAAGGACAATTCTGATTATTGCTGTCTATAACTGCTATTATGAAGTTTGTTGAGTTGATGTTTGTCCAGGATAGGGACCATCTATATGCCTGCTTCCTCCTCAGGAATTTAGACGATAACTTCATCTAGAACAAGGTTGCATGGCAGGCACCATTATTTGCTCACTGAAGAAAAGAGCAAGTTGGAAATGAGGGGTCCAGGAATATAAGCCAGAGAAAAATAAGAAGCAAATGGGAATCATAGTTTGGAGCCAGCCCAGGAGACAAATCTGTCTCTTATCTCCAAATAATCAGCAAAAAGCTGGAACTGGAGATCTGGCTCAAATGGTAGAGTGACAGCCTTGAGCAAAAAAGCCAAGTGAGTGAGAGGCCCTGAGTTCACATCTCAGTGTAGGATTTTTTTAAAAAGGAAAGAAAAGAGACAAAAGAAAACCCAGCTAGTCATTGGCTCTGAGAATAGTTTCTATATTTCATTCTTCCTGTTCCTATTCCCTTTGATCTTTTTTTTTGGCGTCATCAAGTAAGTTCCTTAAGTATATAAACCTTTTACACCATCCAGCATCCTAAGAAATGCTATCACTATGCTAATTAGGGAATAGAATGATTATTTTTGATCATCCAGGATTCTTGCCCCAATTCTGACAGTGTGGGATTTCTCAGGAGAGTTGAACACCTCTCCTTCAGGCCATATAACAAGACCCTAACTTAGTGCAACCTATGTCTGTTCCAGGTAGGAAACTTATGCCCTTATTTTCCTCTCACTTTAAGGACACCTGACAGGACAGTGCTCATGGATGAGATAGACTCCTTATTTGAGCATGTAGTAGGAGAGATAGAGGGCTGAATAAAGGCCAAGACCTGAAGTGGCAAGGTGAAGAATTAAGATGGTACAAATGGGAATCTAGTAGTAATGGCCAGGATAACAGGTCAGGGGTGGGAAGTTAGAGGGGGGGGCAGGAGTCAGCAAAGGCAGAAAGTAATCCTGCCCACAGAGCCATGGCCACACCTTAATCTCATGAGAAATGAGAGCATAGGGTAAAAATCTGAATTAAGGTAGATAAGCCATCTTTTTAAGTATAGCCACCGATGGCAGTTTGCAGTGTAGGACCACATAGCTTTGGGATTGGTAATTGAAGTTCTGAGTGGGAGGCCAAAAAAGAACTATTCAAGTTCCTGATGGCATCTAATGGAGGGAAAAAGCCCAATCAGGAGAAAGCAGGAAGCCAGCAGCTGGACTCTAGAGCCCACTAAATTCATAGTGCCTGGTGGATATCTTCTGACCGTAGTACTTTATAGACAACCCAATAAAAGATATTGAAGACGAGAAAAGTAAAAGGGAAAACAGCCCGTGAGATGGTGTCAATTCTCTTAGCTCTGTCCACATAGAGTTTCCGCATGGTTTCTCCCTCCTTTAGAACAGGAACAGGAGGTTGGGGGCTATAAATGCTAGAACCTTCCATTGGACCTCCATCCCTTGTCTGCAGGCAGTGACCCAGGCCATAGCCACGGAAGTAGAAGCGGCTTTCTCTTATTATGTCTTCCTCCTGGAATTACAAGGAAGAAAAGATAGAATTTGAGGTCAGAGTACTAAGGCAAGGGGATAAAGACCAGCTATAAATGTCTCATAGTGATGCAGTGCAGACAAGGTAGATGAGTACACAGACCCATTGCATGCTTTTTTGTTGTCGTTGTTGGTCATGGGGCTTGAATTCAGGGCCTGGGCACTGTCCCTAAGCTGTTATGCTCAAGGCTAGCACTCTAACACTTTGAGCCACAATCCACTTCTGGTTTTTGAGTGGTTAATTGGAGATAAGAATCTCACAGACTTTAAAAAAATAATTTTTTATTGTAAAGATACTGTACAGAGGGGTTACAGTTACATGAGTAAGGTAATGAGTACATTTCCTATTGAGCATTGTTACCCCCTCCTTTTGATTCCTCCTGCCTGGGCTGGCTTCAAGCTGCATTCCTCAGATCTCAACCTCCTGAGTAGCTAGGATTACAAGCATGAGTCACTGGGCTCCCAGCTCATTGCATGCTTTTTGATGACAACAAAATTACTCATAAGATAGATGTATTCTAAGCAACTATATATACTACATAAGGTATGTAGTATCGTTTCATTTACAGATAGGCCCTAGTTGTCTTTTAAAAATATATAACCTCGGGCTGGGAAAGTGGCTCAGTGGTAGAGCGCTTGCCTTGTATGCATGAGGCCCTAGGTTCGATTCCTCAGAACCACATAAGCAAAAAGAAAAAAGCCGGAGGTGGCGTTGTGGCTCAAGTTGTAGAGCACTAGCCTTTGGCTGAAGAGCTGAGGGACAGTGCCCAGGCCCAGAGTTCAAGCCCCACGACTGGACACCCCCCCAAAAAATATATATATAATCAAGCTGGGCGCCGTTGGCTCATTTCTTTAATCCTAGCTATTCAGGAGCCTGAGATCTATGATCATAGTTCAAAGCCATCCTGGGCAGAAAAGTCCATGAGACTTATCTGCAATTAGCCACTAAAAATCCAGAAGTGGAACTGTGGCTCAAATGGTAGAGCACTAGGCTTGAGCAGAAGAGTTCAGGGATAACACCCCAGCCCCGAGTTCAAGCCACAACACTGGAAAAAATATGCATAACATTATTGAGAGCCACCTAAAACCATGTGAGGTGCCAACTGCTGTGAGAGGGATGATATCTCAATGTTATCTCTGACTGGTAGTAAGCAAACTAACAAAATCGGAACACAATGAAGCTAAGATATCTAGACTGGGTGGAATTAACTTTAATGAACTTCAAAAGCTTCAGAATTAATTAGTTCTCCATATATAGTGTCTTTAAAAATTTATCTTGACTCAAAGCTTGAAAATTCCATAAGTTTTAAATAACCAAATTGTCTATCCATAATGAGTGTAAAGCTGAATATTTGATTGCAAGTAGGGTGCTTCTCTAAAGATCAGCAGAATTAATATAGGTGTTGGTATACCTGGGGTAACATTTATTACCCAGTGCATGTTCCACTCATATAAATGCATGCCTTATGAACATTAACACTAAGGGGGTGAATTTTGTGTAAGCACTAAGTAATATGCCAGACTGTAGAAAGTCTGTGATCAAGAGGCTCTCATATCCCCACTCAGAATTTATGTACTCTTATTTTAGGACACAGTTGAGAAATATGTCCCTCAAAGATCATTATAAATTGAAAAAGCATTGAGTTGAAGATTCTTGAGTAAAAGCTTCAGCTTAGTATATAAGAGGTCACCTGAAGCATGTTCCATACTTATCATATAAGTGGTCTCCTGAAGCATGTCCCATGCTACCTTCTAGAGTGATGCTAACTGCCGTCTCAGTTTGCCCAGAAATAAGAGAGTTCCTAAGATCATTTAGTGCAAAAAGTAAAAAGTTGGGGGGAGATGGGAAGGCAGGGATGGTAAGGGGAAACAAAGGAGGAGGCAACAAAGCTTCATAAGAAATGTACTCATTACTTTGCTCATGTAATTGTAACCCCTCTGTATGGTATTTTCACAATAAAAAAAATAAAAATCTAAAAAAAGTAAGAAGTTCAAGGCAAACCAGGAAGTTGGTCACCCTAGTTACCTCAGATAATTAATGTAAGTTAAAAATAAGATACATGTGTATAATAAGCCAGGTGCTGGTGGGTCATGATTATAATCACAGCTACTCAGGAGTCTGAGATCTGAAGATCTAGGTTCAAAGCTAGCTAGGCCAGACAAATTCATAAGACTATTATCTCCAGTTAACCAGCAAAAAATAGAACTGGAGTAATGATTCAAGTGGTAGAGCACCAGCCGTGAGTAGAAAAATCAAACAAGAGCCTGAGGTCCAGAGTTCAAGGCCCAGTACTGACACAAGAAATAAACAACAAAAACCATGTGTAATGCTTATCTCAATAGATGCAGAAAAAGCATTTGACAAGATCCAACACGCCTTTATGATGAGGGTTCTGGAAAAATTAGGAATCCATGGAACATTCCTCAATACAATAAAGGCTGTATATGACAAACCTACAGCCAGCATTATACTTAATGGTGAAAAACTAAAGCCATTTCCTCTTAACTCAGGAATGAGACAAGGATGTTCACTCTCTCCACTTCTCTTCAATCTAGTATTAGAATGCCTAGCTACAGCAATAAGACAAGATGCAAACATAAAGGGGATCCACATAGGGAAAGATGAAGTAATACTCTCCCTCTTTGCAGATGACATGATCTTGTATTTAAAGAATCCCACAGACTCCACTCCCAAATTACTCAAGCTGATTCAAAACTTTGGCAAAGTAGCAGGGTATAAAATTAACCCTCAAAAATCAATGGCTTTTCTGTATGCCAACAATGAGAAAAGTATGGCTGAAATTAGGAAAGCAACTCCATTCATAATAGCCCCACAAAAAA
>NW_012267519.1:735480-735878 GCF_000151885.1 Dipodomys ordii
GGTTGGACAAATGGGACTGCATGAAATTGCAGAGCTTCTGCATGGCAAAGGACATAGCTAGCAAGATCAATAGAAAGCCCACAGATTGGGAGAAGTTCTTCACTAGCTATACAATGGACAAGGGTCTCATATCTAAAATATACCTGGAACTCAAAAAATTAAATCCCTCAACAACAAATCTTCAAAGAAACAACTGCCCAATAAATAAACGGGCCAAAGACTTAAAGAGAAACTTCTCTGAGGCAGAAAGAAGGATGGCCAATAGACACATGAAGAAATGTTCAACATCTCTAGCCAAAAAACAATGCAAATCAAAACAGCATTGAGATACCACCTCACCCCAGTTAGAATGGCTATAATCAAGAACTCTAATAACAACAGATGCTGGAGGGGATGTG
>NW_012267519.1:736508-756251 GCF_000151885.1 Dipodomys ordii
GCAGAAAAGGTCAGATAAGTTGATGTTAGGGAAATGAACCTAAGATATGTATTCAAATGTTTTTTTCTTTCATGTGATTGTTTTTAACACATTTATAAGATTATTTTTTTGTTGCTTTGTATGTCCCTCCCCCATGGTATAACCCGTTTTCACTGTATTTGATGTTGGTATAATTGGTGGAGGGGAGGGGGAAAAAACAAATCATTTAAATAGGGATACAGGTGGACCCATTGCAACAATGAGATGTAAAAGTCGTTATGTAGTAAACGAACTTTACAACTTTGGTGGGGAGGGAGGATTGGGGGGGCGGGGGGAGGATAGGAAGGGATAGGAAGGGGAAACGAAGGAGGAGGCTACAATGCTTGATAAGAAATGTACTCATTATCTTGCCCATGTAATTGTAACCCCTCTGTACAGTATTTTCACAATTTAAAAAAAAACCATGTGTGTTATATGGGTATGACATTGATATAAATAAAATGTGGATAAAATATATTTTAGGCTCTTCATAACGGGACCTCTGTAGCTATGAAAATGTCTTTGTAAGGGGCACAAAGGTATGTTGGTCCTAGTAACTCTTGTTTGAATCACTAGACGCTAATCTGTCATAAGGTCAGGCCTGTTATTGGGCATCATGGACAAGGCAAACTTGGGCCAGAAATTCTCTAGCAGACCTTATTCCTTCCTTTGCTGTTTGTGGGTTCATAGTACAAACTGGAGATGGCATTGCTCTTGTTTACTGCTATATCCCCAGTGACTAGCACTGTGCCGGGAATCTAGTAGGCACTCAGTACATATCTAATCAATAAATGAATTGACTGATGGACCACATAGTTTAGAATACAAGGAAAGGATTGTCTTTTTCTTTTTCTTATTTTCTTTCTTTTCTTTTTTTGCTTTGTGAATCTAGTCTCCTCTCAGGGTCTCAAACTGCAGTCCATTCACAAGAAAATCTCACAAAGTACTTGGCAGGAACAATCTTTGCTGCACCCAGAAAAATGGTTTGATGCCCTTTGGCCTCTAGAAAGGATTAGCACTTGAAATCTTCCCAACAGAGAACTTTGCTTCCCTATCCCTGATTTGTCAGGGTCTTTAGGGAAATAGTTATATGCTGTAGGCCAGAGGTTATTAGTTATTGTGGTTGTGCTTTGGCCCTGAGCTGTTATAGTGGGGATGCCTCAGATCTCTTCTCAAAGTTATTCCTATAGCCTCTTTTACAGAAGGCTTTGGCTTATCTCATATGTATTTCTAATTCATTCTCACATTCTTCCTGCATGAGAGATTTGCTGGGCCCATTTTAGAGATAAAGAACTAGAGGCAAGCAAAATATCTCCCAAGGGGCTAGGTACTGGTGGCTTGTACCAGTAATCCTACCTACTCAGGAGGCTGAGATCTGAAGATCACAGTTCAAAGCCAGCCCAGGCAAGAAAGTCTGTGAGATTCTTATCTAATTAACCACCAGAAAACGGGAAGAGGAGCCGTGGCTGAAAGTGGTAGAGGGCTAACCTTGAGCAAAAGAGCTCAGGGACAGTGCCTTGGCCCTGAGTTCTAACTCCACGACCAAAAACAACAACAACAAAATTATCTCAAGGAATTGGAAACTGAGAAGGTTAAGTAAAGTGATTTTTCCCTTGCTTTCCAGCTCAGGGTCCTTCAGACTAGTCCATTTGTTCTCCGCTACTCTCTAGGTAGAGGAAAATAAGCACACAGTATGTGTTGGAAAAAACGTTCTGAAAGGAGAAACTTGTTTCTGTAGAACTAATTATTTCTCCTTTTCTCCAAGCACAATTTAAACGGCATTAGTTTGGAAATATTTGCCAGGCCAGAAAAGCCCTTTGGTATGGGAAAGGAAATAATCGCCAATAGAATTAGTTGCTTTTAGCGCTTTGATTTTAACATGTATCCCTTGTAGTTGGAAGAGCAAAGATGATTCATCAGAAAGCCAAGGGTGAGGAGTCCTGGGTTTGAATATTACCTCTTTGGGAAAAATTCCTAATGGAGATGTGTTTGTGGGTGTTGAGGAGTGAGTCTTAAATACTATTTTGTGACTGTTGATATAGAACTTTTTTTTTCAGCTTTGGAAGGGAGGAAGGCTGAGAGGCTAAAGAGAAAAGATACTTTCCCAGCTGGGGAGGAAAGGCACGATGTAAGAAGTAGAGAATGAGTAATACATATAGAAGCAAGAGAAACAAGAAGAAAAGAGATCGAAGATGGAGTTGCTAGATAGAGGATGTAGAGAGGTGAGCAGGATTCTGAGACCAAGCCTCTGAGAGGACTTTGTAGTGTCATGAAATTCCCAGTTCTCAAGTTATTCTATTGATAATGGCATGATTTTCTCTGTGTCTAGTTTCACAGAGAGCTCATTCCAACAAGTCTGCCCAAGTTGGTTACACAACTGTGATGTTGAGAGTCTGGTACTAGTAGGGCCCGCTGAAGTGATGAAAGAGAATCTGTCTTGTCAATCTTGTAGACCAGCCTGGAAGACAGAGCAGAGGTTCGTAGGGAAAAAACAAAAACTCAACCATTTTAGACAGTGACCTGGAAGGAAATCACCATGTAATGGAGGCGGGTGATTGAGGAGAGAACAGGGAAGAAAAGCCTTAAGCTTGAAGTTTGAACAACTTTTTGGCTCCTAGAATACCCCTACTTTGATCTTGGCTAATGGTCCCTTAAAAATCATAAGGTTTCCCTCTGCCCTATCAGACTCCCTTTAGACTAAAGACTTGTACTTCCCTAGTTGGAACAGCAGATCACAGAAAGAGGTTTTAGAATAGATGAATTCTCTATCAGTTTGTTCAGCCTGCTTAGAGCCTCCAGGATTCCTGATACAGTTCCACTGGAACAACAGTTGCTTTAGGAGACACAAGAAAGGACATAATTACTGGCACAGGTTTGATTTTCAGGTTTTAGTCACATTAGTAATAAGCCTTAGCCCATTTTCAGGCACATCCCAGGGTCCTAAGCAGGCCCCAGACTGCTGGTATAGCTTTGTAATAATTGAGACCTGGTGATGATGACACTCCATTATGAGCTCAGAGCCAACCTTAATATAAGCAGGAGGGGATTGACTGTGGCAGGTGGGGTTGGGTGGGTGCAGGGAACCAGGTGAAGATAGTGTCATCCTGGTGTAGCCCTCAGTAACTGCAACAATCTTTTGTTGCCGGAACATCAACACAGGCAATTTAACTGGACAAGGGTCTCTGGACTGATTGGAAGCCTGCTCTTCTTTCTTAAGGTAGGCATTAAGAAGCTATCAGTATCAAAATTCCTATTAAGATAACCTGAAGACAGGTTTGATACAACTGAGGAAATGGTGGGGATCATAAACTTTTCTTCCTTTCTGCCAATTCTGTATTTCTTTTTCCAGTCTTCAATATGGGACAAGAAAGGCTTTTAGGTCTCTTGAAGAATCAATCTTACTCAAGATGAAGCTGTGAGTCCATCCACTAGAGGGCGGGCTGCCTAGGAACCAACTAAAGAGCTAGAAAGAGGCAAGAATTAATACTTTTGGAAAAACTGCTACTTGACACACAAGGGGTGTGAAAGCATGGAGAAAGTGTGAAATACTATTCATGTGGACATATGATAGGGATGTCCCAGGAGCAGTTGAGGTAGCAGCTAGGTGTTAGAGAAAAGTTCTTGTTTTGATATGGTTCAAACAGGATTTTTCTTTCTTTTTTTTGTGGTACTAGGAATTGAACCCAGAAACTACATTCTTTCTAGGTGAGCACACTGTTGCTCAGCTACATCTCCAATCCTTCAAAGCCAGGGTTTGAACAGTAGGTAATTATTTTCTACCCCCCAGAAGCCATTTTATCCTTGCTCTTTTGATTTGGAAACAGATTAGGCAGAAAACATGGAGTCAAAGACAGACCAGAATTTTGTGTCTCTGAAGATTAAGCAATCAGTATGTAGCTCAGCCAAGGTTTGCAGCTTTACTTATAATTGGACCTTTGCTTCTGTGAGAGTAGCCCAGGCACCTCTGTTGTCATAACAACTTACCTAGCACCTATTGTCTGAGCAATTGAGGGTAAACTGCTCTGTTGTCATGACAACAAGCTTTCTGTAATATTTCCCCAGGTGATCAGTCTGCTATAGAAGAAATGGGGTTAACGAACAAGAGTGAGGAAGAACAACACCTCAAGCCCAACAACTCTGATGTAGCCAATGAAGATCAAGAAGAAGTTCAACAATTAGATGAGGCAAGTAGTGTTATTTCAATACTAACAGTTATGGGGGCCTTCTTTTAATGCTCCCTTAGAAAAGCTTCACTGTCTGATTCTTGAATGCTTAGCCATTGATAGTGTAGGACATCTGGGGTGCCTCCTTCTGAGTTTGCAGAGAGACTGGAGCAGTCATTAATACTTCTCAAAGCAATATCATATGAACAAACTGGATAAGGTTCTAATATTAGCAAACATACTTTCAGTGCTTACAACATTCCAGGTATTGTGCCCATACTTTTAATCATTCTACTGCCTTATAGGAGTTAATATCCTTTTGGGGAAACAAGGAAGCAGAATCAAAGAGGTTCTTTGAGCTTACCTATAACCAGCCTTGGACTAGAATCTAGGTTCCTGATTATCCAGTCTTTGAGGTGTAGGTTAAGTCCTAGTTTGGGGGAGGAATAGTAGGGAGAAAGGATTCCAAAGGAAATGGGCCCCTCCCTAGTCATACTCACAATGCGTTGGCGTCTCTGCCTTCTTCGGAGTCTCATGAATTCCTTATGCTGACGAGAAACAAAATTGACAGCAGCATACTCCAGCAAGGCAGCGAACACGAAGAGCAGGCAGACAGCCATCCAGATGTCAATCGCCTTCACGTAGGACACCTACAATATCCATCAGCAGAGCAGTCAGCCTCCTTGGACTGTTTCCATTGCCTATCCAGTGGATTTCCAACTCATACCAATTGCCTGTTGTTCTTCAGTTTTATCCTGAATTTCTGGTGATTTTTAAAGAAGCTTACCAGGATATGGCCCATTGTCTGAGGAACCACATGAAAAAGATCTGGCTACCCATGATTCTTCACCTCTCTGCACTCTCCACCTTCCACTTCTATCAACCTTTTCTCCCTGCACTTCTTTTTCTTTCTTTCTTAATTCTTGCCTTTTTGCTTCTGCTTCTGTTTCTTATTATTCTTTTCATTCTTTTCTGCTTCTGATCTCTTCTTCTGATTCATTTCTTCTCCCATTTCTTCTTTAAGTTTTCCCCTTCTGATTCTTTCCTTCTTCTGATTCTTGTAATAAATAGCAGTGATCATGAATATGGCATTTGTTTGCCCTCTGTTACTCTACAGGTTCTCACGCCTATAGTGGTAGTTTGGAAGGGTTCATGATTTACATTTGACACACATAAGGGTATCTAAGGGTCAGAGAGAAATGGTCTTAGCAAGAATTACTCAGTGAGAGCATAGCACTAGGACTTGGAAGTTCTGGGTTTTCCATTCAGTGGCCTTATCATTTACTTAGGCTGCAGCCTCACAGACAGACTAGGAGGTCCTTTATTACCCATTTTTGCCTTCTTCTTCTATTGGCATTGTTTTTTTTTCCTGTTGCGTTTTGCAAAAGGAAATGCAGCTCAGTAGTGAACTGGAGTTTCATCTCTCATTTGGGAGAGGAGAACAGGGTAGGGTCCCAAGGAAGCAGCACCAACCTCCTGTCATTGCATTTCACTAACTGCAAGGCACTATTGACATCCACCTGTCCAGTTCTTAGTTTTGTCTTCTCACAACATGCCTGAACAGCTTTTGTGAATATTTATCTCCCACTTCCCTTGTGAAGGTTGTAACTGACCTCTTTGGGAACTGGGTGGTTCCAGGAGTAGGAAGAGAACTCAGGTTTATGAGATCCTTTCACCTCTTCTATCTAGAGTGACTCCTTACAGCAACATAGCAGGAGTAGATTTTTTGTTTTTGTCGGTTGTAGGCACTGTCCCTCAGCTCTTCAGCTCAAGGCTAGCACTCTACCACTTGAGCCACAGTGACACTTCCGGCTTTTTCTGCTTATGTGGTGCTAAGGAATCGAACCCAGGGCCTCATGCATGCAAGGCAAACACTCTACCACTGAGCCACCTTTCCAGCCTAACAGGAGTAGATTTTATGACATACAATTTCTTTCATCACCTGCTATGTTGGGCAGTGAGGGTAATACAGATGCAGGTAAGGAGAAAGCTTCTACGTCGATGACTTTTTATTCATGGTGCTGGGAGTTGAAATCAGGACCTACACATGCTAGACAAGTGCTGTACCACTAAGCTCCATCCTCAGGCTCCTAACTTAGTAGGTTTTAACTGAAGAAACCATTGCCCCACCCTCAGATTTGTTTGGAGAAGTTTTTGGTCACATAATTTTAGGATTGTGGTTGATAGTGGCATCTAATGGGTAGAAGACAGGGGTGTTGTAAAATATCCTACAATACACAGCCCCCCTCCTATCTGTTATCTGCCCTAAGTGGTATCAGTTGAGAAACTCTGCTGTAATTTTTTTTGCTGGTCTTAGGGCTTGAACTCAGGGCCTGGACACTATCCCTGAACCTCTTTTACTCAAGGCAGGTGCTCCACTGCTTGAGCCACAGCACTACTTCCAGCTTTTTCTGAGTAGTTTATTGGAAATAAGAGTCTCATGGACTTCCTGCCCAGGTTGGCTTTGAACCCTGATTCTCAGATCCCTGCTGTAATTTTTTTCACTGAAAGGGTGGTGGCAGATTAGTAGGAAGCTATAATTACTAAGGTTCCCTTGGTGTCCCACATTGCCACCTACTAAGTAGTCCTATTTTCATTTTCCATTTCTCAGTCCCACTGATGCCTCCAGGGATGTCAAAGCCTGCTAGAAAGATATACTTGGGAAGGAAGAAGGGTCATGATGGACTTTGGATCATTCAAGGGAAGGATACTTTCAGCACTAGGAACAGAAACTTAAGAATGAGGATATATCAGTAATACATTTTTTGAAAATGTCCAGTAATTTGTTCACTTATTAGAGCAGCTCATAGGATGACACATCTACTAACTATCCTGACATGTAATTTTTTTGAATGAATAAATTGAAGGATAGCTTAGCAATATGTTTTTCTCTGCTGGTTTCTACTTGATCTATCTGCCCTTCTTGCCACTACCTGTCCTAAGAGCTAAGGGCCATTTAGGTTATAAGACCTAGAGAGAATTGGGATTTTTCTCCCCACAACTTTAGGTTGAATCTTGTATTTTGTCTTTTTTGTTATTCTGAGCACTTGCAGTTGTGGAGATCAAAGACCTAACAAAGAGAGTGTGACTCTTTAAAAAAAATAACCCTGACATCTCATAATTACAAAAATAGTTAACATCTGGAGAAGGATGATCCTCATAAAAGCAAAGAAGAAATTGTTTTCTGGGAACATGAGTTCTTTTTTTTTTTTGGATCTGGTCATGGGGCCTGAACTCTGGGCCTGGGCGCTGTCCCTCAGCTCTTCAGCTCAAGCCTAGCACTCTACCACTTGAGCCACAGCGCCACTTCTGGCTTTTTTCTTTTTGCTTATGTGGTGCTGAGGAATCGAACCCAGGGCCTTGAGCATGCAAGGCAAGCGCTCTACCACTGAGCCACCTTCCCAGCCCCAGGAGTTCTTTTACAAAGCAAGTTTCTGCTACTCTCATTTTAGACACTAGAATTGTAGGAGGTGGGATTAATCTGTTTTTCAGAAGCCCCTACCTTGTCCCATCTCTTGCTTTACGGCTCCCGCTAAACCTAATATTGGACAAAGTAAAGAGTGTGCAGAAGCCCCCTGCTTACTCAGTCCTTGCTCTGTGGGGTGACTAATGAGGCTATTTAGTTCAGAGAGCATGCTTGGATATTTTGCTTACTGGGCAATGAGGCTATAAAAAAAGTTATGAAAATCTGAGAAGAAGGCACTGAATGTTGCAAGCAAACAACCTTTCAACAAAGTCCATTTTTTTCCAAATGAGGAAACTAAGTGATTCCTGTGAGCAGATGGATTGTACTCACTCACAGGAGGGAGGCATAAAAGGAGGTCCTCTTGGCAAGAAGACAGCATAATTTTCAGTATCGTCCTGAGTTAAAGAATCTTCTTGCATGGTAGAGGCAATAAACTAGGTCTGGGTTCCTAGGGATGAGCTTCTTTTCTGCTTATGGTATCTATACAAGGCCACTACCATAACACAGTAATTATAGCTCAGCTGGGCCCTGTGGCCCTTGTCCTAAGTGTAACTTGCCTCTCAGAGCCCCTGTCCATCTAGGAAATAATTTGCTGGGTATCGGTCCCTAACAGCTTCTCCTCAGGCACTAGATCCTGATCTGAGATTTGTTATTGTTTATTCATATAGAAGGCTTTGGACTACTTCAAGTTTCCCAGCAAATAAAAAATAACGGATAATATTGACTGATTCAGTCCCAGATCTACCACTTATTTTGCTTTAATTCCAACATCTGATAATTACAATAAAAGTTAACATTTGTTAAGGGGTTATTATACACTTAACACTATGTTTGCCAATAGTCCATTCCCGTGTTATAAATAAGGCAAACCAAAGGTTAAGGTCACACTATAGCCCATCTTTGCTGTCTGTGGCATATGGTTACAAAGAGATCATCATTGAGGAAAACCTGGATTGCTCAGGATGCATAGTTTAAAAACAATTGATAACACATGAATGACAGAGAACTTTTCTGAATCAGCTGAGCTCCAACTGCACACATGGTACTTTTATTTTTAACCACACTGTTCAAAACCAGATGTCAGAGCATGGCACCAGTGGCTCATGCCTGTATTCCTAGCTACTAAGGAGTCTGAGATCTGAGGATCATGGTTTGAAGCCAGCCTGGGCAGGAAAGTCTGTGATACTCATTTCTCCAATTAAGTACAAAAAAAGCTGGAAGTAGAGCTGTGGCTCAGGTGGGAGAGCCCTAGCCTTGAGCAAAAAAGCTCAGGGACAGTGCCTAAGCCATGAGTTCAAGCCTTAAGACTGACCAAAGTGAAAAAAAATGTAGTATATCCACAAAGTAAGGTGACAGTCATCATATAAATTACTATTATAAATGGAGAAGCTGAGATTTAAACCCAAATCTCGTACACTTAACCCCTTAGTCCCCCTATATAGCAGATTCATAAATTCAGCATCTATGTCCCAGATAACTCCCTACTTAAGTTCTGAATAAAATCTCTTATTAGAAACAAGCAGTAAGAGATGAGAGATGACAGGGCCCAGCCCCCAACAAATCAGAATAAGAGGGAATATGTTCATGGCAAGATTCATAAAGAATTCTTTTGCTTTGGGTTTTTCATTATTCCTTCATGACTAAGTACAGTGCCTGGAATATACTACATGCTTAATAAATATTTAGTGATTTAAAGTAAGGTCTCACTCCTTGATTTGCTTAGAGCCTTGCTGACTGTAAGGACTTTGAAGTGACCTTAAAATTACCTACGTGAAGACAGGAGGCAGGGAGAACTATTCCCAGTTTCATCAGCATAAATCTTTCTGTGTAATCAAAACATCACCAGGCCCCAGATGATCAGCGTTTACTGCTTTTAGCTACCTCAAACTGTTCCCTTCCCTAAAGAATAGATACTGTACCTAGACATCTTTGTAAGACAATCTTATTTCTGATGTAGTAAGAGCACAGATGTTGGTTCAAAATCCTGATGTTTCTTTGGTTATTTTTGGTGGGATATGACCTTGAGAAGGTCACTTGGTTGCTCTGGCCTATATTCTCATCTGTACCATGTAGGAGTGGGGTTTTCTGTTTGATAAGGATCTTTTGATTTACGACATGCTGTTATTTCCTGAAGAAAACCAAGATACTTGAGATTTGTCTCTACTCATTGTCTCTAACTAATCATCCCTAACTTCAGCCTCTACATTCTTTATAAGAGTCTCATGGACTTTCCTGCCTGGGCTGGCTTTGAACCGTGATCCTCAAAACTCAGCCTTCTAAGTGGCTAAGATTGTAGTCATAAGCCAACAGCACCCCACTTCAAGAGTTCTTAACCTCAAGTCCAAAGTGAAGAGTTAACAGAGAAGAGTATGAGATGAATGGAAGCAGAGAGCTTGATAATAATCACGTTTCCTTGTATGAACTCACCTTAGGCAAAGAGGCCCGGGAGCCAGAGCTCTGGGTTGTCATGGTGAGCACAGTGGTGATGCCAAGACCTACACGGGCTGGAGCAGCATCCATATTGATCCAGAAGGAGACCCAGGACAGGATGACGATGAGCAGGCTGGGGATGTACATCTGAATCAGATAGTAGCCCATCTGTCGTTCCAGGTGAAATTTGACCTCAATGCAGGTGAATTTTCCTACAACAGAAGTGATGAAATGTATCTACCATTAATTTCCTAGCCTGAGCTTGAGCCTGAGGATGCAGTAGTAGGGCAGCCCTATCTGTTAGCTAGCTTCTGGATGGGCATCTCAGAGAGTCGTCAATAAATGAGACTTTCAAAATGGCCACAGGTTTACCCCTTTGCTCTTAGCAACAAAAAGTCCGTCCATCCTTCCTCCCTCCCTCCCTTCTTTCCATCCTTCACCTCATACTCTTCCTTTGTCTCTCTTTCCTTCCCTTCCTTCCTTGTACTGTGTTTTGTTTGGACTCAGGGGCTTATGCTGCCTGGACAGGCACTCTATACCTGGCAATACCCCCAGCCATTTTTGCTTTTTTAATGTTTTTTTTAATTGTAAAAATAGTGTACAGAGGGATTACAGTTACATGAGTAAGCTAATGAGTACATTCCCTATCGAGCATTGTTACCTCCTCCTTTGTTTTTCCCCAACCATCCCTTCCCTACTCACCTACTTTCTGCTTTTTGAGATAGAGTCTCACTTTTGTTTTTGGCCTGGGCTAGCCTGGACCACACTCTTCCTTTTGCTTTCTGCATTTCTGAGATAAGAGGTCTATGCTACCATGCCCAGCTTACTTTTTGAAATAGAGTTAAGTTTGTTTGTTTTCCTGGTATGGCTTCAAATCACAACTCAAGGTGGCATGCACTACCACACCTAGTTATAAGGTGTTTGAAATGATAGCACAATAAAGAGGGTAAATGCCAAGAGAGTTCCAGAATTAGACTGGCTGGGTTGACATCCTGAACCTTCTACTTAGTTGTATGGCCTTGGAGAAAATATGCAAGCTTTCCTTTTTGTTGTTTGTTTGCTTGTTTGTTTGTTTTGAGACAAAGTTTCACTATATAGGCCAGACTGGCATGGAACTTATCCTATTTTAGGCTCCTAAATTCTGGAATTACAGGCATATGTCACTGTGCCTCGCTCTACTCAAGATTTTTTAAATTTCCTTTTTGGTGGTAATACGAGGTTTGAACTCGGGGCCTATGTTTCTTGACAGTCACTGTAATGCTGACTACCTCCAGCCCTGTATTCAATGATTTTTTTTTTGATGGTGTGGGGCTTGAACTCTGGGCGTGGGCACTATTCCTCAGCTCCTCAGCTCAAGGCAAATGTTCTACCAGTTGAGCCACAGTGCCATTTCTGGTTTTCTGGTGGTTAATTGGAGATGAGTATCATGGACTTTCCTGCCTGAGCTGGCTTTGAACTGTGATCCTCAGATCTCAGCCTCCTGAGTAGCTAGGATTACAGGCGTGAACCACCAGCTCCCAGCTTCACTGATTATTTTTAAGATACGTTCTCACATCCTGCCTGGGCAGGTACTTGGACCACGATGTGCCTATTTTAGGCTTACCCTAGTAACAGTTCAGGGATGGCAAGTAAGCAATACTGTGTCTAGCTTTTGCTGGGATGGAGCCTCTCAGACTTCTGCCTAAGCTGACTTGGAACTGTGATCCTCCCAATCTCATCCTTCCATGTAGCTTAGAATAATAGATAGGTGCCACTGAGCCCAGCTATGGGTTGAGAAGAGGTCTCATGAACTATTCTGCCTGGGCTGACCTTGAATTGTAATTCCTCCCCTATTCTCAGCTTCCTAAGTAGCTAGGATTACAGGCTTGAGCCACTGTTGCCTGACCACCGAAGGTTTTGAACTTCACTTTCATTGCCCATAGAACAGAGTATTAACAATGATCACCTCCATCATTGGGCTATTGGAAAAACTAAAATGAGATAATGCATTTGAGATGTTGAACAATAGGTAGCTGTTAAAATTATTCTATTATCAATAATGCTTAATAGACTTCACTCAGGTTTCAGTATAGCCTAACTTGAACTTGCTAGTATCCCAGACATTCTCTAGCAACAGTACAGAACTAATCACTGTCTGTGTCTTAAAACAAGTGAGAAGAGCTAGATAGCAGACATCTCGTATAATACTCAACAGAGACTAGCTCTGGACAGTGGGCAGCAGGTTCCTATAGGCATCAGGTAGTAACATTCTATTCTTCTAAGGAAGAATACATTGGTCCCAGGGCCATGTACCAATGATCTGCTTCCCCTGCCAGGCATCGTCACTTTATCGTGTTTCTCTTGAATCTTTGCAGTTCTTTCAAAAGCAGAGGTCTAACATATCCCAAGAAAAGAGGAGGTGATGATGTATATAATCATCTCAGTATCCACAGGAGATTGGTTCCAGGATCTCCTGAAGATAACAAAATGTGTTGATGCACAAGTCCCTTATATAAAATGGCATAGTATTTGTATCATGTATATATGTGTATATGTATATATGTATACATGCATACATACATATATATCTTCTCATATATTTTAAATCATCTCTGAGTTACTTATAATACCTAACACTGTAAATTTTATGTAAATAATTGTTATATGGTTTAGGGAATAAAAGGAAAAAAGTCTATACATCTTCAACAAAAATGGAGTTTCTTTTGTCAGTATTGGAGTTTGAGCTCAGCATTTTATACTTGCTAGGCAGGTACTCTACCACTTAAGCCATAGTCCCAGCCCTTTGTTACTTTAATTATAGTCCAGGTAGTGTCTTGTGCTTTTTAGCCTGGGGCCAGATTTATATCTTGATCCTCCTACCTACAGCCTCTCACTTAGCTGAGATTACAGGTGCATACCACCATAGCAATCATTTTTTTAAATAAACTGAGATGGAGTCTCTGTTTTCCCAGACTGGCCTCAAACTCTGATCCTCCCAATCTCTGCCTCCTGAGTAGCTGGTATTATAGTCATGATCCATCATGCCTGCCCATAAATGTATATATACATATACACACATACATACACATATATCCACTCACCTCTTTTTAAAATATTTTTGATTAATTGGTTCCTTGGATGTGGAACCTGTAGATATGGAAAGCCAACTGTAATTTTTAATTCTGACTTGGGTTTACTTGATTTCTCAAGGCTAATAATTTTTCCCCTTCTTTGTTTTTTATTTTTTGAGACAAGGTCATACTGTGGATCACCATCTGGTCTCCAACTTACTATGTAGCCCAGTCTGGCTTTAATTGCAGATCCTTCTCTCTTCAAGGGCTGGGATTACAGCCACCAAGCCTGGAAAGGCCAGTGATTATAACTTTGACATACTGTCTGACACTATGCCCTCTTGCTGTTCCCAAGTTCTCATTGGACTTCCTGCTATGACATGCCCTTACTGTGTACCTGTAGTTTCTTTTCCTTTCATCTTTCCTTTTTTTGTAATAGCAGTTTTGTTTCTAATTATAAAATCAACACTCATTTAGTACAGAAAAATAGGAAAAGAATAATAATCACAAGCTCATACTTATCATGCACTTACTAAATGCCCTGACTATACAGTTTATCTTATCTAATTGTATAACAAATCTTTGAGCAGCTGAAATTATGTCACATATTACAGATAGGGGTACTGAGGCATGAAGACATTGTTACATTTCTCTAAGGACACTCAATAAGTTTCCAGAATCCAAACTTAGGTCTGTCTTAATCAAAATTTCTTCCTCTTACCCATTCTGTCACATTGCTGAGAAAAATTTGCTACTAGTATTTTCTTCCACGATTTAAAAATTCATGGGTTTTGATTTATTCCTTGTGTCCAAATATAATCATTAGGTGTTTACAGATTTGTGTCTTTCCTTTTTCTATTTGTACTTTCCCATGTAGATATAAGTACCTTGAAAGCATCCTTCTTTAATGCCTATCTATTTATGGCACCAATCAGACACACTATGTGATTCAATTAACCTCTGCCCTACTGGCAGATATTTGAACAAATCAATTATTTATTTATTTATTTTGTCTGTCGTGGGGCCTGAACTCTGGGCCTGGGCGCTGTCCCTCAGCTCTTCAGCTCAAGGCTAGTGCTCTACCACTTGAGCCACAGCGCCACTTCTGGCTTTTTCTGCTTATGTGGTGCTGACGAATCGAACCAAGGGCCTCATGCATGCAAGGCAAGCACTCTACCACTGAGCCACCTTCCCAGCCATGAACAAATCCAAACTTTTAACACAGTGACTCAGGGTTGCACTTGAGGGTCTAAATTCATTGTGATATTTTAGAATGTTTCCTTGTAATATATTCCAAGGCATGGCATTCCTGGATAAATAAGTAGGAAAAAAGTTAGCTTTTAGAGTGATGTTTCTCAAAATACTATGCTTTGTGGACCATCTGCATTAGAATCCTTAGGATACTTGTTAGAAATGCAACTTTCTGGGCATCACTCCTTGCATATATCATCAGAATCTGAGAGGTACAGCCCAGAAGTCAACATTTTAACACACTCTCCAAGGGAATACATTGAATAGAACTGGAAAACAACTGACCTACATACTAATTGCCAATTCTTCCTCCCTGGAGATTATACCATTTTCTGCTTCTGCCTCCATTTTCCAGAATCAATAAGTTGCTGCTCTCCCCACTCCCACACCCCTACACTTCCACATACATTTATACACATGTTTATTGGAAGCACACAAAGCATATCAGTGCATCACAGGGGCCCCAGTATTTCCCTCTTTTCAGTCTCCACTCCTCACAGCCAAATCACAAGGAAAACGAGGAACCAACAACTCTTAGGGAGGATGTAGAGGGTGGATAATCAGGCTGGAAAAGCAGCCCTTCTCCACTTCCTGGAAAAACAAGCCAGTTTATGAGAGCTAGGAAGTGGTTATGATAAGAGGTGTGGGGAGTAAGCCAGTAGTAAGCCAGTTGCTGCCCTCAACAACCTGTTCCCTCTTAGTCCACCATAGATATTGACTACTCCCAGATGTCAGTTTCCTAGTGCTCACAAAATTGCCACCAAGAAGAATGTGATACACTTGCCACTCATCAGGTACATTGTTCATTAACATGTGTGGGAGAACATGGGCTACATCAGTATTTGGATTGTTAAAGATGCCATTTATTAGCTATGTGACATGTATAATTGATTTAACCTCTCTGAAACCTTTGTATTCTTTTTTGGTATTAATCATCACTAGCATGGTGAAAAAAAGAATATAAAACTCATAGCATCATATCTTGACTAGTAGGACTCCAATAGAAGTTGGCTGTCTTATCCCCTTGCCTCCCATCTAGAGACCATCTGATTCCTCACAGCCAGTAAAGAGCCTGGTTCTTACCTGTGTTGTAGTGCTTGGTACAATAGCCTAGATCCTTCTCATCCCTCAAAATGAACTGGGGCAGAGTCAGTCCCTCAGCTACTTGGACAGCAGGAGCATCTTCCAGCCACTCAAACATGAGGTCATTCATGGTGTAACCAACTGCAAGTGAGTGAGAGAAATAGCATAGAGCTGCAGAGTGGGTGTTGAGTGAGAGTAGAGATAGGTTTATAGCTGGCAGGCTCTCACATTTGAAGAAGAAGGCCTGGGGTTTAGGAATTGGATATCCATCTAAGAAAGGGAAACTTTCCTGATGAGAGTACTTGGTCAGTTGTCTTTAAAGCTCATCCTAAATGGACAAGTCAGAAAGATTCCAGATTCCTCTCCTACCAAGTTCTCAAATTTGAGAAAACCCCAAAGAGAAATAATTCTGGTAGACATAGAATGCAGTCTAAGAGGGTTGGAAAGATGTCAAAGACCCCAGCTGGGAACTTCCTGCCATATCTCAAGCCCAGAGGAATAAGCATGTGTACTGACCACATGTCTTGAGTTGAGCCAGCCCCAGAGCCAAGGCTGCTGCCACTTCACCTCAGGGAACAGAGAGCTATTTCTGTGCTGCCAGTCATGCATGGGACAATGTGCATACCACAGACGCCCAGCCATCCAGGGCCTTGAATTGGGACAGCTTGAGAGTGAATATCTGAACATGCCAAGTCCCTCACAGATAACTAAACAGTTCATGAAGGCTCTTAACATGTGCAGGGCCATGTATACAGCCATATTCACATGTCAGGAGTGACAGGAGCAGAAACACTAAGGCTCAAAGTACAGAGCCTTTACTCAGTTTGGTAAAATCTCTTTCCCTTCTGTAAAATAGGAATGGTAGTAGCTCTTCTCTGCTCTTCCACATTGTGAAGTGCTGATGGGAACACTGGATGTGAACACTGCTTATTATGAAGAACAAGGTACAGATCACAGGATGCATTCTATGCATCAGTGTTAGGTGCTAGGAACAACCTTAAAAGCCTTGTTCTCTGAGGATCTTGTAGATGTCTCCTGTTTACAGTTTTGACCTCACTAAAGAGGTAGAAAGAGTGGAAATAGGTGATGATTTAGTTTTACTATCCTCTGACTCTTCAGTTTGGGAAGCTCTACATTTTTGGCCCCTGTGCCATAGAAGAACCTTTGGCTTACTTCTGTAGGCACTGTTCTGTGCCTGGCCTTCTTCTCTGCAACTGTTACATGTTCACAGCGATTAGTTGAAAGAGAGTCCCTACCCTGCCTAACGCTGGCATTTTTAAAGAACATCTTCAGAGTTTTAAGTCAGGAGAAACAGGTACCATAAGAGGGAACATACTTTTGGGTACAGGAGTAGCCATTCAATTGCCTACAGCCAGCACAAGTACATTTGTTTATATATAAGGCTGGTACCTTCCCATTGCCTAGCCGGGTGGAACAACCAGTCAAACAAGTAGTGGGGGGGGGGGGGGGGGGGGGGGGGGGGGGGGGGGGGGGGGGGGGGGGGGGGGGGGGGGGGGGGGGGGGGACAAGTAGTGGGGGGGGGGGGAGGGCTGGAAAAACACAATGGGCTAGGTGTCACAGAGCCCTGGCTTAAAGTCTCTTCAGCATCATGAATTGACTGTGTGTAAGGCAACTCCCTCCCAACTCTGGTGGTGAGGTGGGACTTCCCCTGTCTGGAATATCATGGGTTAGGGTTAACTAGCTGCTGTTCAGGCCTTTCTCTGTGACTAGAGACACTCACAGCTTTCCAGCTGCATCGTGCAGGTCTGGATATCCATGGGGAAGTTCTTGAGGTCCATTGGGCAGGACAAAATGAGGGTCAATCTGGTGAGAACAGTAAGAAAGAAGTCGTATCATATTACTAAGATTGAGCAGAACAGAAAAGAGACCCCCCTCCCAGCTCTCCACCTCCATCTGGCTTCCACTTGATGTCCACCAGGTGCACCTGATGCTGTAGAGCACATTGCCATTCTTGAAGATGCGCAGTAACTTGTTGTCTGTGGTCACCTCATGGAAGTTGGCCCCCTTCTCATTTGCAAAGAACAGGTCTGGTTTCCAGATAGAGTCCAGCATGGAGGGGTCGAGGTCCAGAGAGTCGTCAGGATATTCTCGGTAGGCCAAACGTGGGTCATTCCACTGCTGCCGTAAGAAAACATTGACCCGGTAGTCCTGGGAAAGTACAGAGATGGGCCCATCAGAAACATTGCTATTCCCAGGCGCCCAGCAGATCTCTCTCTCTCTCTCTCTGTCTGTCTCTCTGTCTGTCTGTCTGTCTGTCTGTCTGTCTGTCTGTCTATCTGTCTGGCTGTCTCTCACTCTCTCTTCTCAGAAGGGCCATGATGGGGAAATGCTGAGGGCTCATCTTGGGGTCAGTAGAATTTTCTACTAAAAGATTATGCTTTAGGTTGATAAGGCAAAGATGGGAAGGGAAAAGGCATTTACGTAAGCATTTTCTATGTGCCACATTCTCTGCTAAGTGTTTTCTTTACATGTATCAGCTCATTTAAATCTTGCCACCAACCTTGTGCATTATGATCAGTATTTCAGAAATGAGAAACTGAGACCAGGAAAGATTTATGTAAATGCCAAATTAGCTATTAGGAATGGAATTTGGATTCGAACCCAGGTTTGTCTGACTTCAAAGTTTATACTCTGCCTTAACCTACTTATTTGACCATTTGCTGCTTAGGCTACTCTTTAGTCATGGAAATTGAGGCTAAGGAAGAATGTCCTCCCAGTGACTAGTTTCAGACATGACATGGCTTTAGCGATGACTATGAAATTTGAAGAAGACACAGGAAGTACATGCTTGCTGATAACTACTGGGCTTTGTCCTTTCACAGTAGAGTGGAAACAGGGAACAGAAAGACCCCTTACCATAGTGGTCTCGGTGACAGAGCCAAAACTGTTGATGAAGATGTTGCAGGTCACGTTCACAGGAGGGCCTAGGGTAGCAAAGCACAGCCCATTGGCAGGGCATTCCAGGAAGCTGGAAGCAGGTTTCAAAACTCCCTACTTGAACGTCAGACAGAGAACTTCTGGGAGAAGACTGGCCCAGAAGGAGGTGAGGTTCTTTTTGAGCTAGAACAACTAGCTCTGAAATTCCAGGATACAAGTAGGGGATCTGGCTTGTATTTCACCAAAGGTGGTGAATGTGGGGAGGGTTTTGTAGGATGAATGTTTCTTTACCTTTAAAATTGGGTCGAATCCTGGCATCATATCCAGATGTTCGCCCCATAAGCTTGTCCAGAAAATCAGATGGTGACATGGGCTGGGAGCCTTTGGTTCCAGACTTGACATCCTCTTTTGCCAAGGCTACCCTAAACAGGAGAGATAAAGAAGTCTGGGACCAGTTTTATTCTGCATTTTTCATAGACTCCATTTTAATCTCTATCTACCACTGATAGATAGGTCTTCTCATAAGACATGTGAACAATAGGATGGTTCTTTGGATACCAATGTACAAGATGAGGAAGAAAAAAAAGGCTAAGACATAAGTCCACATGGCAGCTCAAGTATTAGTTCTAGGAAAGAACTTTCTCATAGGTAAGGTCTTTTACCCTGAATTCTTTTTTTCCATATATATTTTTTTATTGTAAAGCTACTGTACAGACGGGTTACAGTCACATGAATAAGGTAACAAGTATACTTTATATCGAGCATTGTTACCCCTCCTTTGTTTTTTCTCTATCATCCCTTCTTTCTCCATCTCCTCAACTTTTCTCTCCCTCCCGCCCCTGAAACTGTCAAGTTAGTTTTCAACATAGTGTCTTGTACATCTTCATTGTTACAATGGGTCAACCTGTATCCTTATTTCAACATTTTGTTATTTCCCTCCCCTTCCCCAAATTAGAAAAATGTATATACAAGATGCAGGGCACTAGAATCAAATAGAGTGAAAACAGGGGTTGTATCATGGGTGAAGAACATACAACAGAAACAAAAAAAATCACACAGTACATTATAAGTACATTAAAAACAACAGCAACAAAGATAAAACTTCTTGTGTCCCTATCTTAGGGTTCATTTCGCTTAGCACCATCTTATATGGTCATGTGTATATAGTGACCTTCTCTGCTTGTCCTAGACATACACTAGTTATTGCAAATAAGGGAAACCATGGAACCTATGTTTCTTTAGGCCTGGCTTATTTCACTTAATAAGATTTTTTTCCAAGTCTTCCCATTTCCTAAAAAATGGGGCGATGTTATTCTTTCTGATAGAGGCATAGATTTCCTCTGTGTGTGTGTGTGTGTGTGTGTGTGTGTGTGTGTGTGTGTGT